>NC_059183.1:2643879-2823879 GCF_020631705.1 Daphnia magna
CATTACTCAAGTGGAGCAGACCCAATCCACGCCAACCGTGGACACTCAACAAGGAACCACCAACACATACCCGTCCACAATACTACAGGGAGTCACCCCATTAAAAGTTCCACACTGAGGCTACAATACATACCCCAATAACACGTTTGCCTCATCTGGACAACCCTCCCAGAGTATTGCCCCCCCCCCCCTAGGCTTCGTAGCTTCCACCCCAGTTAACCCGCAGTCGTCTTGGCAACAAAATCCCCACTGGATAAACACGCGAACGCCAAACGCCTCCCACCCAAGGAACCCCAAACCCCAGCTGCCCCTTAACAGTAACAGGCGTAACCGTGTTGAAGATAAGATTAGGAGGGCACAACAGGAACAGGCAATGCAAGCTTTTAGCTCAGTTGCTATTTTTTGCGACAGTCAGAGGTCCGGTCGTTTTGACGACTGGGCCGCCCATCTCGAAGCCCTAGAGAAACTAAACAGCAAAATCGATAGAACCGCTTCCGCATAGACATCCGAATTTCAACAAAGCCTCGCGGACATGAAACTATAGCTCGTTCCACGACAGCCCGGGTCCAACCCAGAAGCGAGGGACCACAATCTTTCACATCCGTATGCCTTCAGAAGAGCTTCCGTGTTTTGCGACTTCCACAACACCAACGGGTTCCACATAGCAGAAATTTGTTTCACGAAGTATCAACAAGGGAACGACACATGCACCACCTGCCGAGAAGTGGGGCATCGCAACAATTTCTGCCCCACCATAAAAAAACTGATAACCCCAGCCACCCTCTGAAAGTCACCACGAAGCGCCCCAAGCACGAGCAGGCATTCTGCGGTCTCAGGCGGAAATCTAAAAGCCACCGAACCTTATGTTGGGCCACTCGGTGGATACCCTAAGCCCCAACAGTTTGTCCAGTCCGTATCCAAAAGCCTTACAACCCAGAAAATAAGGTTGCGAATAGGGAATTATTCCTTTAATGCCCTAGTAGATAGCGGAGCAGGAAGAAGTCTAATCAGTAACACGCTTTTCGACAAGCTACGACAACAGGAAGAAACCCTACAATATTCAAGGGAGAAAGCCGTGGACCTCTTTAGACCTCTTTGATATCAGAAACGGGCCCCTGATCTGCCTGGGAATCGTATAAGTTAACGTTCTCGTCGAGGACGAGAGGCCCCGTGAACCCTTCCAGCAAGAGTTCATTGTTGTTCAGGGCATTATGGAAGAATGCGTATTAGGTTTAGACGCTCTTTACAAACATAATTTCATGGTCGACGGTCGTGAGCGGCACGTCTATTGAGTGAGGGAGTCTGATCAACTCCAAAACGTAGACCAACTGATCATGATGGCGGCCACTACATTAAAGATACCTCCATCATCTGCATGCTTGATGAAGAGCGAGAATAGTGGCGTCAAGCTATCTTTCGATGCTACCTGTTGATTCCTGAAATACTCACGACTACCCCTGGGTTTCGAGTAGACCCTTTCGTCTCTACGAAGCCAAACGTGTTTCTTCAAATCGCTCTTTCAATGAGACTAACCGCACCATCGTCCTCCCTCGCCATACTACACTGGGACATGTTTCCTTTAAACCACGTACTCACGTGGCATCCTGCTCTAACCGACCCAGCAACCTTCAGCCCGATATTCATCGAAGCCTTCCTCCCCGATGTCGCAGAAGACGATGTCTTCGCTTTCAAAACAAGCGATCTGGGCAACACAGGGTTAGTCAAGCACATCATTGACACCCAAGGACTAGGCCAAATCCGCCAGAGGCCATACAGGGCATCCCCACATCAAAAGGAATTCTCGAATAATATCATCGAGGAACTGCTAGCTTATAATATCATTCGCCCTTCACTCTCCCCTTGGGCTGCCCCAATCGTACTCGTAAAGAAGAAGACGGGAGACTATCGCCTGTGTATTGATTATTGGAAACTAAACGCATTAACGAAGAAATATTCCTTCCCATTACCGCAAATTGACGACGTGCTGGATTTGCTGCATGGCCAACAATGTTTTTCCAACCTGGATTTAGCGTCCGGGAACTGGCAGATCGAGATGGAGGAATCGTCAAAAGAAAAGACCGCATTCATCGTGGAGAACCACCTGTACGAGTGGAATCGCCTCGCTTTTCGGCCTAACCAATGCCCCAGGAAACTTCCAACGGCTGATGAACTTCGTCCTACAGGAAGAAATTGGCAAAACCTGTTTGATCGACCTGGACGATATCTTTCTCGAAGACCATCGAATATCACATCAAGAATCTTAACAGTATTTTCGAGCTTCTAGACAGAGCTAACCTCAGGGTAAAAGCTTTTGAAATGTAAATTTCTAGCAGGAATCGGTGCAGTACCTAGGACACATCATGTCGGCGGAAGGCGTCGCCCCAGACCCCAGCAAAGTCGACGTCCTGGAAAACTACACAAAACTCCAGACTGTTAAGGAATTATAGTCCTTCCTAGGATTAGCATCGTCTTATCGCCGTTTCATCAAGGGGTTCTCCACCATCGCCCACCCTCTGCTATGCCAAACAAAAGCAAAACCGAACGACAAGATAACATGGGGGGCAGCAGAATACGAAGCTTTCGAGTTTCTCAGGAAATGCCAGACGTCGTAACCTGTACTTGCGTATCCGGAGTTCTCGAAGGAAATTTTAATCTATACCGACCCGAGTGACTATGGATTAGGTGCGGTCCTATCCCAGATAAACGATGGGAAGGACCAACCCATCGCTTACGCCAGCCCGTACGAAACTTTTAGCTTGTTTTGTGTTTGAAATAGCTAAGATGTTCGGGGTATTTAGCTAGGAATTTCCTGATCAAAAATTTTAAAATTTCACATTGGGAATATGAGGGTAGTTTTAGCTGTTTTTTAATAGCTAAAATAGCTATGAAGAAATAAAAGCTTAAAATCTTAGATCGAAGGTAGCTTGAAACTTATTAGCTTAAAACACAAGCTATAAACTTTCCTTATTTTATGACTATATTAAATGAGGATTGCAAATAATAGTTTCACACGAAATCTTTTTTTAAAATTAAACCCTTGGTTTCATAATTTGTTTCTATGTTACAAGAAAGAAAGCGAATAAAAACAACCACACACAAATTTTTACATATAAAATCAACATAATATGATTACAAGCAATCGCTTGAAGTTCAATTACGTCGTCTTGAACGGGTCTTGTAGACATTCACCGATTTATTCTGGTTCTAATTCATCATCGGCATTCTCCCACGAACAACTTCTCTCTAAACTTGTTTGCCGTATGTTCACTTAGTAGTTTGGATGTGATGCATGGATGAACCATGGATGGATCGATTGCCAACTTGCGTTTTGTTCCCTCAAATACCACAATGAAACCTGAAATGAAAATTTACATGTCCAAATCCTCTAACTTGCTCCTTCTTATTGTAAATTTACTCGTAATTGCTTGGACATCTTCCTTGGAAAGTGCAGGTTTTGCAGAATTATTTGTCTTATCAGTGGGTGCCTTCTTTCCGGTTAGGCTGTGTTTTGACATAAATTCCCTATCCCACAGCACCTCCATGCTAATATTTATTATTTTGCTCATGTCCCTGTGTATAATATGTAACAAGTATTAGAAAGTTATCCTTTATAAAATAAAATAATCCTGAAAAAATAACTCACTTTTTTTGGAACCGGCCTTCCCATACGACATTGCGGTTGCTAACGCATTTTGATGAATCGTTGTCTCGTAATCTTTGTGAAGCTTCAATAGGTTAGTTCTTTTGCCGCTTTCACTTCTTTCTAATTGAAGACGTGATTGTTGAGCAGTAACTTAACTAATCGTCAAGGTTTCCAAAGTGGTGTGCAGTAGAGCCAACCCTTCATTAAGACCTAATAAGATCGAAATAGTCAAGATAAAAATAAAACTTTTTCATTATGTCATTTGGACGGCAAGAAGTTAATTGCGTGGAAAGCCCAACCAATTTTCTACTTTGACCGGGTAAATTGAACAATGAAACATTATCGATGGAAGGCGAATATTTCCCATTAAAAATTGTTCCCATTACCCGCCCAACAACTAGAATATTTCCTTCTAGAGGAAGTGATTGAAATGATATTATGCTTTCTATCATTTAAAAAGAATCGTCTTTCATGTAAGCACAGCAATTTGTCCGTTTGGGGGATCAAGTATAACTGATTTCCAAAGAAAACTTACTTTTGGCCAAGGCCTGTGGATTCCATTCTTTCAGGAATTTTATTTCTTCTTGTAAACGAACAATAATAGCATCTTTTTCGACGATTTTTTATTGTAATCTTCTCTCTCGATTTCTAGCTCAACGGTAGAATCTTGAATTTGTTCGTTTAGGAAGATTTGATTTTTAATCTCATTGATTTCATCCTTGTATTCTCTACGGAGATTATGCTGTTGCAACTCAGCATAAACTGGCTCCGTCGCTTGTCCCTTAAACGAAAAAATAAAAATAAAATAAACTCACAATTCTCACAATACTTTTGTTTTTACCAGCACACGCTTTGGGTTTTCTTTTATTGTAGTTTTTGTTGTAGAACTTGGAGGGGTGTCGAATATGTTGACGTCTAAAGAAGTGAGAATCTGAGAGTCGGAATTGTTAGCCGATGACTTCTTGCTTCTGTTTGGTGTGACAAATGAGTCATTTTCCTTGCTGTGACTTGAATTTTTCTGAAAAAAAATCAATGTTTACTGTAAGATCCTATGAGATGTAGTACCATAAAAACAAAAATACCTTGGATACGGTTTTGCTTACTGATTTGTCACACTGATTAGCACGTTTTCTCTTCGCTGGAGGCAAAGGTGGAGTAGGAGGAATCACATCTTCGTCCTCTGAGTCCGGAATTGAATTTTCTTTCTGATCATCGACATGAAGGCTACAATCATCAGATACATCACACTTTTCTTCATCTCCCCCAGTGATAAACTGGCAACCTAACATGCTTTTCCTGGTAACTGTGCAAGAGGTTACAGTACGATGTTGTAAATTACTAGGAACATTGGTATTACCTATTAATGAGTTTTCAGTTGGCAAGTTGGGGGGGGGGTTGAAAATAGAATACGCGTGGCACTGGTCACGTTTCTGAGTTGCAGATGATTTTGGAACTGACCTTTTGGCTGCTGCCTTTTGGACACCGATGGGAGTTTTCATCATGGCATTCCTAACTGACACCACCACATCTTTGTCCTCTGCACGTAAAAATAATTATGAAAAAGAACACATGATTTGATGTAAAGTTATATCACCTGAGTACGTGATTACTTTACACGATCTCATTTCATATTGAACTTGTGATCTAGATGTGGGTGTCGAGTCCACTGGAAGGCTCCAACTAGGACTGATGGGAAACTTAGGCCAACTAAATAAATAGAAATTTAGGACAATAAGAATAAATAAAATAAAAAGCTACATGCTTTCTTGATTCCAATAATTCTCTTTGTCCCAACAAAAACTCTTAATTGCTCGAGCTGATGCAAGAAACTCTCGTCACGGAAATCTTTTGGCACTGCTATGGCCTCCAATGTGCCAATGGCCAACTCATCTTTTTGAGTGAAACTTACAAGTATAATAGACCACTGCCATTCTAAGCGTACTGAAATTCTATTGTTAGTCTTTACGTTGAGTGAACTAGACAGACAGCAGACATCTTGGCTCAGGCTAACAACCACTCAAGCGCCAAAATTAAGGCATAGCTGCCAAATTTCAAACTATTATTTTTTCTTTGTTTTGAGTTTGATTTCAAATTGAAATATTAGCATTATTGATTATTTTGATAAATCTTTATTAATCACTTTCAAGGGAATTGACAAGGGCAGTAGCAACAAAAGGTTCCGTAAGTTTATTTTTAAATCCAATAACGCACTAGTCGTTGTAAATATACCTTTTGTGGAACTTTCACCCTTTTGTAAGAGTAGTGGTATGCGAAACATTCTATTGAATTTCTGAGAGAACCGTCTGTATCTGACGAATCAAGATAATTGAGAATCGTGATTTCATAAAAAGGACTATTTTCTTACCGCAGATCCAAGAAGTTGAATAGTACCATTACTGATACCACAATCTTTATTTATATGGGAATAGAAGGCTTCCTTTTGTGAAATATTCAGCAATTTCCTCAACAATGCACTTACTGTGACTGGCTAGTTAAAATTTGTAATGAGGGAGATCGCATCTAATCGTACCGCTTTTTTCAACAGAGAGGATTGAACCATTTGCTCTGCAACACATTGGGTCCCATTCTTTAATGAAACCAATTCCCCGTTAAACCACTCGGAAATGAATGTAGAATTACTCCATGGAAGTTCCCAATTCAGTGCACTTTGAACCAAATGAGTAAGTAAGTGGAAATTATAGCGAGTTATTTTCTACCATAGAGTACTTCTGCTTCGCGGACGAAGTATTGAAAAAAAATTCAACTTCCTTAACACGCTCAACTGCTACTTCTTCTTGAAGCTGCACTTGAAGGCCATAAACGAGGTACAAGAAGTGATCATAAAACCCGGGTAGGAAACAATACTGACCATTCTTAATCCGATGTTGATTTTAGGTCGGTTCACGTCGTAAATGCGTAATAAGTTACATGAGATTGCTCCATGGTTGGAAAAATATTGGAATGTGGTTTTTCAAAAACCAACTCAATTCCATCCTGGGCCATTCTTAGAAAGTTTTGTTTTAACGATGCATGTATCACGCTACTAAACCAATGTCGATACAATTTCGAACCTTTGCTGTTGTTCGATATCGACTAGCCAATAATAATCCAATTATGCCAATTATCCAGTTGTGCCAATATTGATAAATTAATCCCGGATCAACACTGCTTGCCGGTGTTCTACCAAAATACATGTGTAATATTGACATAGCAGAAATGGACAAGGTTTGGCGACTCAAGTTGGAAATGACCCGGGCCGATGTGCGATTCTGATCCTGAACCAATGGCCGATTCTGTATCGGCAACAACATTGGACCTAGATAAAATTCCTACCCGGGAAACTAGATTGGTAAAAGATCTTCTAGAGCCGAAAAATAATAAAGAACAAATGCTCTATACTCAACTTACTTTTTTGCGGCATCAACCAGAGTCGGCAACAGGTAGAGCTAACGTAGCTCTTTTTTTTAAGCCCTTTTGCGTCTTCGTAGCCTTAGCTGTTTGTAAAAAAAAAGCCAAAGTGACTTCATTTGCATAAGGTCCTCTCGGCTTTCTAAAGACTTTTTCATCGAATTTTTACCCAAACTTCCCATTAAAATAAAATTCTGGAAAAAATTAGGGACGTTCTCGCTGCTTATGAAAACGTACACACAAAAAATAGTATCACATGGGTAAAAATTGCAGCACTGAGAGAACCGCAAAAACGGCGTTTTTTAATAAGGTTCCCTCAGGCTTCCAAAGAGTTCTGGAAGGTAATAATATAATTATGTATAATATAAGGTATTGTATGGATTTTTCTTACATTGGGATCCTCATCTTCGTGAAATTGACTTGTCAATGAACATGTTGCTGGTTCTGAGTAAGGTTGTTCAGACTGCTGTGGATTGCTGATTTCGTTGTCACAAGCATGGTTAACTTTTTTATGGAATGTAACTTTTTTTTAACCATATGTTCAGCTTCTTCCTGAGCCTCCTTCAAATTCAATTTCCTCTTGAGGTATCGAGATAACTTTGGATTCTCCTTTGGCATTATGTCTCAGATCGAATCACTCACAAAAAATTTTAAAAGTCGTCGGATTTTTTTTTTCAATATCTGTAATATATGCGTTGCCAAGTATTCAGCAAAGGAAAAGATAACCCCGAAGAACTCTATATACAACACACAAAAAAGCCGCATACATATATATATAAGCTTATACTAAGACGATAAAAATTAATTATTTCTTACCCTGAAAAAATGTAGAATACAATATGCTGTGTTATTTTTATCTTTTTTTTTTAAGCTTCC
The DNA here is from genome assembly GCF_020631705.1 of Daphnia magna. NCBI lineage: Eukaryota > Metazoa > Arthropoda > Branchiopoda > Diplostraca > Daphniidae > Daphnia > Daphnia magna. Next base: position 2,651,807 of record NC_059183.1, read on the forward strand.
ACTAAGATAAATGTTCTCACCTGAATGAAATAAAGCTAAGACTTTGTTATTTCTTGATCAATTATTTCGATCAAATTAAGCGAAACCCTAGATTTAAAATTCCATACTGGAATTAGCTTACAGTTAGGAAATATATTAAGGTGGAAAAATTCAAGCTTATTTTAAGGTTAATTATTTTAAGCCAAATAAGAAAACGCCCTAGCTTGGAAAATAAAAGCTGATATCTACTAAAAAAAAGTGGAATTATGTTACGATGAAAAATTTCGAGGTAATTGCAGCATGAAAAGTGGTTTGATTTTTCAGGCTAGCACCACGCGAGCTATTATTAGCAAACAGTTAAACAGTTTCGTACGGGAGCAGGCACCTTAACACTGCCGAAGTGAACTACTCCACCATCGAGAAGCAGGCTGCAGCGGTGATCTTTGGGATAAAACGTTTTCGCCACTATCTTCAGGACAACCCGTTCGCTATCGTCAGCGACCACCGGCCACTCTAGTGGTTACAAACCTTCAAGGATAAAACCGGAACATTAGGGAAGTGGTCAATCGTGTTGGCCAACCTAAGGTATCTCATCAAATACCGCCCTGGCCGCGTTCATGAGAACGCCGATTCCTGTCCAGGATTCCGATCCAATCAGTAAAAACCACCCCGAGGGTCGACGACACCATGGTACGCGAGCAATCAAAGGATCCCCTCTGCAGCGACATACAGGACTACCTGGAGAACGGCACTCTCAGTGAAGAAAACAGCAACCAGATCTGGGCGAAGAGAAAACCAGTTTTTATTCGATATCCAACGGCTTGCTGGTGCACCACAACGAACCAACTTCCAAGAAAAGGCGACGTTTCGCTCAAATCCAAGTAGTAGTTCTGCTTAACCTAAGGAAATCCCTGCTACAGGAGTATCACGACTCTCCTCTCTCCGGCCACTTAGCCTATCAGAGGACAGTCCTGCGTTTACGAGATAAATACTACTGGCCGACGATGCTTTCCGATGTCCAGGAGTATTGTCTAGCTCGTGAACCCTGCGCTCTTCAACTACGATCTAAACTCCGAGCTTTCTTAAACCCGCTGGATCTAACATCAAAACCATTCGACCTACTCGGCCTAGATTTCCTGTGACCCATTCAACCCCATTCGCTGCAGGGGAACAACCACCTCCTCGTCATTACTGACTATTTTACCAAATGGGTGGAGGTCATCGCCCTACCAGACCAGACAGCCATGAAGACAAGCAAAGCCTTAATGGACAAGGTTATTCTGAACCACGGGTCCCCAAAAGCTATCGTTACCGATCAAGGCTCAAACTTCACCTCAGAACTCTTCTCCTCTCTTTGTAAAAAAACTGCAGATTAAGCAGTTAAGAACCACAGCTTACCATCCCTAAACCAATGGCCTCACAGAGAGGTTCAACAAAAGGGTAGCAGAAATGCTACGAAAATATATGGATCAAGGATTTCACAAGTGGGAGGAGATGCTAGGACCGGTAGCCTTTGCCTATAAGAACTCTATACATTCCTCCACCTTGGAGGCACCATACTTCTTAAACCACGGCCGCGACCTAACGATACCCATAAACCAGTTTCTACTCGCGCCATCTAGAAATATCATTACCCCTTCGGACTATAAGAGTAAAATCATGCAACGCCTGCACGAAGCCTTCCTTTTAGAAAAAGACAACCTAGCCCTGGCTAGGGAGCAAAAGAGGGCGCAATACGACAAACGCGCTCGACAACAGGAATTCTGTGTGGGTGGCAAGGTACTTATCGACGTAAGAACACCCATGTCAGGCAGCAGCAGGAAACTAATTCCGCGATTCATGAGACCTTTCCCCATCGTAAAAGTAAATGATAACCACAGCTTGGAATTCCAAGAGTGTCCCGGTAAACAGACGCAGCTAGTCCATGTAAATAGGATCAAACCACCCTACGAATCGATGATCTAGAAGGAAGAACCATGCGTTGAATTCGAGGACAACCGCAAAGAGGACACTTCGCCTAACCTTACCCATGAACTCGAACTTACCGCCCCGATCGAAGACAAACGCCCCGAAGGGAATGATGTCGAGTTAATAGATCTCCACGCAGACCCTCTTGCCTCCAAAAATGGGGAGTCAGAAAACCCATGCCATGGGCTGAACCCGACGCTCCCAGGTTCAGTGGATCCAACCCCCACTGTAGGAGTGCCCCGCACCGAGCGTCGCCCGGGCTCCGACCGTGGAATGCTCTTAGACCCCCACGCAGCTTCACTAGTGGTAATATATCCCTTAGCCATCCCTCAACTATGTTCAGCTTAAATTTCGAGTAGTTGCCTATAAAAAGGAGTAGCATGACACGCGCAGTTAGGAAATCCTCTCCTTGTTTCGCCATTCTGTGTGTTCTTTCCTCTATGTACTCACTTGATCGATCGCAGATCTATCAATCGTTATTATTAGGTAACGTAGATTAGAAAAAATTGAATGTGAAGTAGTTTCTCAATCCACCTGGTATATTTTTACGTTTAGACTATTTTTGACCAAGAAGAGTGCGCTTATCAGGCCACCCCTAAACCACCGACACCCATCACGTACGCAATGTATTCCACTCTCCCGGAAATCAAACGTTTTACTGGACATACGTGCAGTATGTGGAAAGTGACAACCATGGTCTATTAAGACTTCATGCAATGGAACCAAGTTTCGCATAGCCACAAACCCATCGAAGTTGACGAGGCGATGTTCCGCAGGATGAGGGATTCACGACAATGTTGCGGCAAGGCCATGGACATCATTGGTCCTAATAACTTTGCCCTAGAAGGTTACCCTTTCGTTCACTATTTTCAATTCAAAATTTTTTGAAATTTGCGACTTTCGCAACATTGCCAATTTCATTATAGTAAACACGTTTGTCTTCTCTCTAGTGCAGCAACTTTTACACCTTTGTTAAAAATGGATATATTTAATAAATATTGACGAATTCTATTCATAATGAATTCTGCACTAGAGAGAGTTAAATTTATGATTGAAATTCACAATTTTTTGAAATTTGCACCTTTCGCAACATTGCCAATTTCATTATATTAAACACGTTCGTCTTCTCTCTAGTGCAGCAACTTTTACACCTTTGTTAAAAATGGATATATTTAATAAATATTGACGAAATCTATTTATAATGAATTCTGCACTAGAGAGAAGACAAACGTGTTTAATATAATGAAATGGGCAATGTTGCGAAAGGATTTCAAAAATTGTGAATAATTTCAATCATAAATTTAACATATAAATAATGGCCTAATCTAGATGAATTAGGTATTTAAGGATAGGGAATTAAATTAAGCTTAGATGAAAACAATTTCTGGACACATTGATTGGTAATTTTATAGATAACGAACGAAAAACCCCAATTTTTACTATACCCCCGAGAGGCGAGGGGCCTCCTATACCAGCGAACCTGGCGGGGAATCTTGGGCACCCTTTACTGAACACCCGCCGGTCTTGAGGATAGCCGAGAGTGTACCTTTCCTATTATATCGTGCCTATATCATGAACTAAATTGTCAGACTACTAGACAGTTTTTTTTTACATTTTTTTTTTTCGCAAGAAATGAAACAATTTTTTTCCATTTTCTATAGTGTATTCTACATCGAGTCATATATATATTATTTTTTATTACGAAAAAATATATGTATACTTACCTAAAATCGAATTAACATTATAATAAATTTAAAAACAAACATAAACAGATAAAATAAAAACATACACACTAAGCTGCTGACTTCTGATTCTAAGGGCGTAACTAAAACTCGGGTGTCGGGGCTCGGAGGTCGGGGGACTAAAACTCGGGGAATGGACTCAGGGGTCGCCATTTTACCCGAGCTTTCGTGTGTTCAAACGGGGTGACGGGTAAACAAAAAAAGACTAAAACTCGGGCAATGCACTCGGGGTTTTCGTCTGCTATGTTGTTTTTTTTGTGTTTTTTTTTTATTACTTATTTTTTAATTATCATTAGCGCTTGGTTGAAGGATATTGTCACGGGAATTTTTACAAAGGGCATGAATTAACAAATCTGACGAAAACTCAACCAATAGTGATTGTCCGGCTCTTTGCTGCTTGAACAATAAGGCTGTCAATTTGCCTAACTTCCACTAATTGGCGAAAACACGGCCAAAGAGTGGATCAAACTAACACTGCCAAAAAAGAACAAGATCAAAAAAGTTCCATGCGTACACTCGGACGAACATGCAGAAACTGAGTCTAGTAGGTCTTCCAATTTTTCTAAAGAGGTGAAGGTTAATGGATTTCTGGGTTCAACATTAGAATTCTGGGTAGAATCATTAATTAAGGGTTTCTGGGTAGTAAGGAAGGTCATTCTCTGGAAAGAGCGAGAATGACCTTGTGTAAAAGGCATAGGAGTTATCAAACCAATAATCTCATGACATCTCTCCTCCACCAAAAAATGATCGTCCCGATCATTGTCTACAATTCAACTAGATTAGTATAAGTTGTAAGAAATATTTTTTTTTTTTTTTTTTTTTTTAGATGCTTGTAAATTTACCGATTACTTCTTGATCTTAAGTTTTCCATAAATAACACGAGGGTATAGCATTTCCTGTGAAGAATGAGGTTTGGTGACAGTTTTTGTGTGTTTCGTCTTAGTCTTATCAGTATAACCGCTCGGCAAAAATTTATCAGTTGTAAAGACTGACATATCTCTCCGAGGAACTCGCGAAGAATTGTCTACCAAAGACTTCTTCTTCCGAGACAACTTATCAACAGAAGGAGGTGGAGTAATTGAGGATGGGGTAGGTTTAGGTTTGGAACCACTCGCGATCACATCACGAGGACCTCGAAAAGCAATGGCCAGTTGCTCCCGAGCACAAGTCATGTCAGGTGAAGGTAAGGGTAGGCGAGATACATAACGTTTTAAATTACCAACATGAACTTTGTCAATGTAACTTTTGCGACCGTATACATTCTTCACTTCATAGTTGAGGTTGGAACATCTTTTTGTTATTTGAAATGGACCGTGATATCGGTGAAGCAATTGTCTTCTTTTGATCTTTTTCCTTAAATGTGGTAATTGATGGAGTTGTTCAAGGTGATTGTTGGTCGTCAAGGTCCTATTTGGATTGTTGCAGTGATTCCAGAACCTGTGTCAATAATGGCAACTAAAAGGTGTTTAGAACAAATAACATCTTTGAAAACTAATTTAGTACGATCCAGTTGGGGAATGGCAAATATGTGATCGGTGGTGTCACCCCTTTCAACCACCGATTTTAGTTTGACTAGGTTGAAGGAGTAGGAGGGGAGAAAGGATTGGATGTAGAAGACGAGTTTCCCGTACAAGCGTTTGGCTAGATGGTTTGGATCTCCACACAGATACTCAAAAAGATACAATCTACTTCACTTCACATCACATCTATGAAGTGATGACCACACTGGAACAGCAGCGACGACGCAGAACAAATATTTAGAGTCACTTAATGAAGCACTAGTTGTTTTGTTTTTTTTTGTTTTGGTTTTTTTTATCACTTTGTCTCGAATCAGATCTATTAATTCATTTCAATGCCCTTTACCCTGCATCTCCACCATAATTGTCACGGGAATTTTTACAAAGGGCATGAATTAACAAATCTGACGAAAACTCAACCAATAGTGATTGTCCGGCTCTTTGCTGCTTGAACAATAAGGCTGTCAATTTGCCTAACTTCCACTAATTGGCGAAAACACGGCCAAAGAGTGGATCAAACTAACACTGCCAAAAAAGAACAAGATCAAAAAAGTTCCATGCGTACACTCGGACGAACATGCAGAAACTGAGTCTAGTAGGTCTTCCAATTTTTCTAAAGAGGTGAAGGTTAATGGATTTCTGGGTTCAACATTAGAATTCTGGGTAGAATCATTAATTAAGGGTTTCTGGGTAGTAAGGAAGGTCATTCTCTGGAAAGAGCGAGAATGACCTTGTGTAAAAGGCATAGGAGTTATCAAACCAATAATCTCATGACAATATATAAAACAGGTTGGCTGTAATATATAGAAATCGACCGAGTTTCTTTTAACCTATCCTGTTTTTGTGTCCAACATTTTTGTTTTATAAGCTTATATTTGAAAAAAAATCACAAACACCAAATTTTGTTGGATCTGAAAAAACAAAAACAAAAAACAAAAACGCTCATGCAAATAGCTGAATGTCATAGAATAAAATAAAGAAAAAATTTTTTCTCCGGCCCGCCAGGTACAATGACAAGGAAGGCTATCCATTTGTCTCACTATATAAGTGTTATTAATCATTTTCACCAAGTTGCTTGCTGTGGACTGCACTTTCGTCGATTCTAGGATGTAGATGTAGCTATATATTAAATAAATCATGCTTTTTTTAAATGCAACACTTATTTGAGATGTCAAGGCCCTTCACACTAGAAACAAAGTCGGTAAATTAAAGTAAGAGTCTTTTTACCTTAAAAGCTATACACTTTCTTATAGCTCAATCAGAGTTGCCGCGAGCGATTGATTGATCGAGAGCGATTGAGCGATCGCTCGTTTTTTTGCGAGCGAGATCGAGCGATTGATCGCACCAATTTATCGAGAGCGAGATCAAGAGCGAATGGTGTTGAGCGATATCGATCGTAACTTCAGCGCCATCTAGCGGTCGCAATTAAAAGATCTGTAAAAACGTTGAACGGTTGCCTTTTTCCGTTGTAACATGTAAGAAGTGGTCTGCCATTGAAGACGCCACTTTAATTGACAGTTTTTCTAGCAAACGAACAATTATGAGATGGATCCCACGCCTTCCACATCAAAAGATGACCCTGTTATTGATTTGTAAGTTATTTTATTGCCATATCTATGATACCAAGTTTCACTTTCGTTTCTTTTTTGAATTATCTCCATTACTAATTTACTAGAACTGAAACTGAAAGTCAAGATAAAAACTCAAACTCTTCAGGGAAGTCAGGAACGAAAATTTGTAATTGTTTTGATGGACAGTGGAGTCATTCCAGAAATACAATGTTTTGGTGAGCGATTTGAGCAATATCGATCAGCGATTGATCACTTCATAAACGATCGAGCGATTGGAGCGAATTGACCATAAATTTCAAGTGATCAAGAGCGAGAGCGTTGATCACCAAATGGTGAGCGAACGGCAACTCTGAGCTCAATCATATTAGAAATGCAATTAAATAAAATAGGTATTGAAAAAAATAAATAAATCGATTTGATAATCTGCTAATGATCACTGATGCGGATTTTCAAAACTGAAAGGAAATTATGCAATCGTGAAATCTGCGAGGGACATATAGGCCTACAGGTTAATTAAACTCGTCATCATTCGCTTAATTGGGATCGGCAACAGGAGCCAGTAGAAATGACTTCTTGTTAACCATCACGATTTTTCAATCGATGGCTAGTTAGATCCACCTTTATCTTGTTCTTATCGTCTTCTTTTTTCCCCCTTTTTATTTCCTTGTTGTCTTTTTTTGCTTATTCGCAATTCGCAATTGTAGCTAATTAACATGTGATGGTAAGAAAGGCACCAACCTGCATCAAAATATTACGACGATTGCATTGCTCCCTGGAACTGGCGTCGCGAGCTGGCTGTAACCTGTAAGCGAACCCATCAGAATATTTACACCATTGAATTTCAAAAGAGCAGGGCTTCTTATAAGTCAATATTTCTGCTCTGTTTCAAGAAATTCGTAACATGCTCCTCTTCTTAATGAAACAAATGAAAGTCAAGAGGAGAACGCTGATCTTCCGCATCTGTAATAATTATAATCATAATTATAAGTTTTCTTAATTTACCACGTTTCCACCAAAATAAATAATAAAAAAAAAAAAAAAACATAGCAGACGAAAACCCCGAGTACATTGCCCGAGTTTTAGTCTTTTTTTGTTTACCCGTCACCCCGTTTGAACACACTAAAGCTCGGGTAAAATGGCGACCCCCGAGTCCATTCCCCGAGTTTTAGTCCCCCGAGCCCCGACCCCCGAGTTTTAGTTACGCCCTGATTCTGCAAAATCGTCTGCTAGGCTGAATGGAAAAAGAAAAACAACAATAAACAAATGAAGGCAACAGCCCGTTGTAAAAACCCTGTAGAAGTAGAACAGAAAAATGTGGGAGCGGAAAGCAGAAAGAGATGGAGGGGTTTAAGCAGCGCATAGCCATGAAGCAGAGTCATAGATTACATGGTCTGATATCGTATTCAGTAATCGTTCTTACACCGAAAAATTAGGTACATGGATTACAAGAAGTATGTATAGAGAAAAACGTTAGATTTTTTGCTGTTTCGTGGTTATCCATGAATAATCTCATTTCCCATCTTCAAACAGGAATCGAACTAAAATTTAACGAGGATGGCAAATAAACGTGCTTGCGTTATCGTATTAGGAGATGTAGGAAGGAGCCCAAGGATGCAGTATCATGCCTTGTCACTAGCAAAAGAAGAATATGATGTGGATGTTGTAGGATATAGTGGATCATCCCCTTATTCAGATGTTTTGTTTTCTTCAAGAATTTCATTTCATTTTATGAAGCAGCCTCCTGTGTTTAGTTACAGTAATGGATTTTTTTTGTTTCCTCAGATTTTTAACTTACAGCTTTTTAAAATTTTTTTAGTTCTACCAAAATTCATCTCCTACTTCCTCAAAGTTATTTGGCAAACTTGTTTCTTGGCATGGATTCTCCTGTGGATACCTAAACCAAATTTCTATCTCGTTCAAAATCCTCCTTCAATTCCTACATTACCAATTTGTTGGTTGATAGCTAGACTACGGAGATCTCAGCTGACAATTGATTGGCACAATTATGGTACTTATGAAGGATTAAAAATCATTGTATTTGGAAACCACAAACAATTCATTGGAAATTATGTCATGTGCTGTTGTTTTGTTGTTCTTAGGATACACAATCATGGGACTTGCCATTGGTCCAAACCATATCCTCACTAGAATTTCATATCATATTGAAGCTCTGTTTGGAAAATTTGCCAACTTAAATTTTTGTGTAACAAAAGCTATGAGTCATGATCTACAACAAAACTGGGGAGTTCGGTTGGTGATGAATTTGACCTTCAGTTATCAATTGGCTGTGCAATTTTTACTAAAATTTCTTTCTAGTGCCATTACGCTGTATGACCGGCCTGCCGAGATCTTCCAGCCGGTTTCATTACCAGAAAAGCATGAACTTTTTCTAAAATTGGGAAAGGATTATCATGAATTTTCCTCTAGCCGACCGGATGACACCCTCTTAACAGAACGATTCGCCGATGGCCAAGTCCGACTCCGTGAAGATCGTCCTGGTCTCCTTATATCAAGCACATCTTGGACGGAGGATGAAGATTTTTCTATTTTACTCGATGCATTGGATGGTTGATATATATATTTTTTAACTATAATGATTTAAATTTTCAGAGGTTACAATTTTTTATTCATGCAGAATACGAATTGAATCGATCGGTCAATTCGTCGGATTATCCACCATTGATGTGTGTTATAACAGGAAAAGGACCGTTAAAAATTTACTACAGCAACATTATTCAAGCCAAGCAGTGGCAGCATGTAGAAATCTGCACCCCTTGGCTCGAACCAGAAGATTATCCAAAGCTCATCGGTAAGACTGAAATGAAAAATACTTATTTATATATTACAATAATAGTAACAGTATATTTTTTCTTTTCTTTTTTTTTTTTTTTTTTTTATTCTTTTTTTTTATGGTTTTCTTTTTAATGTCTTCGTGGTTTCAGCCAGTGCTGATCTCGGCGTAAGCCTTCATACATCTTCATCTGGTTTTGATTTGCCTATGAAAGTAGTAGACATGTTCGGATGCGGCTTGCCCGTCTGCGCCGTTGGATATAACTGGTTGATAAACAATAATCTAATTTGGCATACTAAAGCTGTTTTTTCTACTCATAGATATTCCTTTCATTTTCAGTTTAGATGAGCTGATTACGGATAGAGAAAATGGGATGATTTTTAAGACAGCGGGTGATATTTTTACTTTGATTGTGATGCATAGCAGATTAAACCGATTATGTTTTTAAGCAGGGGATTTGGCTGACCAACTGCTGAACTGGTTCCATGGTTTTCCGCGAGATAACGAGGAGAACAGGCAATTTTACAGACGAAATCTGAAAGTCTTTCAAAATCTCCGCTGGCACGAAGAATGGAGGAAAATAGCACTTCCCCATTTGTCATCAACAAACTGAATGTTTATTGTGTTAACATACAGTTGAGTTCAAGAAATCTATATTCAACTTTTATTGGTCATTCAGTAAAATTTATAATTACGAATGTGATAGGCCAACTAAATAGAATATTTTCTCGTAGCTGGTGTGGGGTCAATGCGTCCTTTTTATGTGAATACCTTCGATTTCTCATTCATCACAAGTCCAGTGCCACCTTTTCCATTAGCAGATTCCAAAAAATGTCGTTTGAATGTTATAGATGGTTCAAGCAATTGAATGATTAGAAAACAGAATGGGTTTTGTTATCGATTAACTCGAAATAGTAACTGCGTTGGAAGTATAAAAACCAAATTTTAAACAATTCGTCTGCGTAAAAAAAGTATCAATGTACGCCTGCACATCGGAAAATTGCAAAAACTATGAACTCATGAAAATACTTCTGTATTGAACGCTATTTCTAAATTTCCCTGCAAGGTTCTGTAATTGAATTGATGCGCAATTCAGCATATTCGGGACCCATTCTACGTGAGTTCTACGCCCATGCTTGAAGTACTTAACTTTGTACAAGCAAGTTTGTGGCATAATTTTGCTTCCCATCAAAGCCTCGAGCATGACACAATTCACCTAGAAACGGACACCGATGTCACCTCGCCCCGCTCTTTACTGGGCGCTCTATTGCAAGGTACCACTCTCTCTCTCTCTCTCTGTCTCTCTCTCTCTCTCTTTCTTTCTCTCTCTCTCTCTCTCTCTCTCTCTCTCTTTCTTTCTATATGTATCTATCTCTCTCTCTGTCTCACTCTTTCTTTCTAGAAACACGACCGCATTCGAAGGTAAAAGGCCAGTTTCGAATTCTTAGGGCGAATTTACGCAAGCTACGTCCGCCTGCCCCAGATTTTGTGGCGTAGCAGTCTTCATATGGGATAATGCGAATTGAAAAGTGAGCCAAGACTAAGACCCCGAAGCACAGTAGGAAACATTTTGGCTCACGTTTGTTATTATATTTTGGCTCGCGTCCAGAAAACTTGAACACTCACACCTCACCGAGCTACTATCGGGAGCAGAACAAGCGTTACAAGCCAGAAAATCAACTCTTACTAAGTACGCATATTATGTGCTTCAGCATTTTCGTTTTTAGCGACGTACTCATCTTTGTCTTCTACGAATGACGCACATGACAACATCATATAGTGATTCAAATTAGATGCTTAATTAACAAGCGATTTAAATGAAAGATTATTCATCCTTGTCCCATAGAGCTAAGCATGACTAAACTGTAACAGGAGTGCTTCATCAAATAATTAAACCGTATTAGTTTACCGAATGAGTGTAAGTAAGGTGAATTCTCAAAAATGCTAGGTGATATCGCATCGCCGAAAAGAAATCAACACATGGAATGTGTCACAGCCGAATTGCAGTCGACGTTTTTATGGAAAACAGCTAAATAAAAAGTAACGCAACGCATGGCAGGCTTTATTTCTTTTTCTTTTTCGCTACAGAGTACCAATTGTGCAGTGCCCAATGTCCATGCTAGATCACAGTAACCCGGCCCCTGTTTAACCAGCTGAGAGGAAGCTCCACTATGTGTGCGTAAGCCTTTCAAAGATATCAAATATTCCGGAACTTAGTGCAGCTAACGGCACTCTTCGAGACATTTCGTCAAATGCTGCTGGTAATGAAGAATAGAACAATAGCTATTAAAAGTGACCTAACTGGGCAACTACTGAAATTTCTCTAAACAAGTTTGAGCTGAGCTAAGATAGGACTGTGACATTGACCCAAGAGATTGGCCTTTACAGCAATAGTATAAACTGAACGAAGGCCGTTAAAATACCAGTTTGAATACGAATGACACTCTTCTCTTTACTTATGTTTGGATCGATTCTATTTTTGAGAAATTGGCTGATTCTGGTACAATAAAAATTTAAAGTATGACCATAACAACAGTTGCTAAAAAAAAAAAAAAAAATATGAGATTAAAGGATTTTATTTTGCATTCGAGGTCTGCCCTGCTAAAGTCATATGCTCGCAACTAGCATTTGCAGTTTGCCAACGTTATCTAGGTCAACGCAGTACCGGTCGAGCCAATCAACACCCGTACGGCCTTGATGACGTAGCCAAATAGTTTGGGTAAAATTTTTTTTTTTTTTTTTTTTTTTTTTTTTGCGTAGCCCAGTAAAAGAATGTGATTACGTGGAACCAATATGGCTCGATGGTCTGTCAGTTTACTCGTGACAAATTGTTGTTAGAATGAGCCGCGGAAGGAAATAGCTTAACCATCTCTACCACATAATTTCGGTAGTCTTTGCTTTGTTATCATTGTCTCAGGCCGCTATGAAACATTGCAACTAGGGTGGATAGTCTGGGGGACCAATTTTTATTTTGCAGCCTTAACGTACTAGCCTTCAAGTGCTAACATAGAACTTCTAAAGAATTGTGCCAACAAAAAAAAAAAAAAAAAATCCGACACAATTAAATGCATGTTTTAATATTGTTTTATATTGGCACACTTTAGGACAATATAAATTATGTATTGAATCATACTAAAGTCTAAAATATAATTTTTAGATAAAAGAATAATGAATTGTGTCCCACTTGTGGTATACTAGCATAAGTAAAATATTAAATTGAAACATGGAAGATTGTACAAAGGTATCAAACTACGAAACTATATATCGGTAGCCTATTGATACCAACATTGTACTCAAAAAATATACTATCCAAATTCGGTTAAAACTTTAGGTGATAGAAATATTTTGGAGATTTTTTTAATTTTTAAAAATTTTTTTTTTTTGAAAAAATTTTTTTTTAACATTTTAACATCGATTCATAAAAATTTATTTTGTGAAATTTATAATGATAACTTAACTTAATGGAATTAACAAAATTAGTTTGAAACAGCTAAATCGAATTATAAAAGCTTCAACTTTCAGTTATGGATATTAAATAAAAAAAAAAAACGGAAAAATTCGATTCTTCCCAACTTTCCAAGTCCATAAAATATTCGGGGTATAATCTTGTTATTTGTTAATCAAGTATGGATATTATTTGATAATATAATGAATGGTATAAACCCCCTAAAATTTTGGGAAAATAAAAAAATTTTTTTTTTTTTTTTTTTTGGGTAACCCCGAAAGAATTATATCCTTTTTAACAGTCATATAATAATTTTCCAAAATTTTACGCACTAATCACATCTATGCACTATGTTAACTTTTGTTTCATCGGTGTGAAACACGATCTATTGAAAACTATAATATAACTCATAATAATTGACTTCTAATAATATATACATTAAGCAATAATTGCCTCCGCCTTGTATCAAACTGCATAATATTACTTTTTTATCACATTTTATTACCAGTTTGTAAAGTAACAAATAATTAATTTTGATAGTATGCGATTTATTGAAAACTAGCATAATTAATTGCTTCTGTTTTTTTAGCATGTATTAAATTGAATATTGTTACTTTATAAAAATATTTAATAAAAAAAAATAAAAAAAAAAAAAAAAAAAAAAATAAAAAAAATTATTAATATAAAATTTTTTTAAAAATAAAAAAAATAATTTTTAAAATTTTTTTGGGGGGAAAAAAAAAAAAAAAAAAAAAAAAAAAAAAAAAAAAAAAAAAAAAAAAAAAAAAAAAAAAAAAAAAAAAAAAAAAAAAAAATTTTTTTTGGTTTGTTTTTTGTATTTTTTTCTCTTTTTTTTAATAAAAAAAAAAAAAAATTAAAAAAAAAAAAATTTTTTTTTTTTTTTTTTTTTTTTCACTCCTCAAATTTTTTTTTTTTTTTTTTTTAAAGTTGAAGGCATGTACGCACACGCTTTACCTCCGCGTTCGTGCGCACCAGGTAGCCCCAAAGGCGTCCATTTCTTTATTCAGGTAAAATATATAATATGTAAAGGCCGATTGGTGCATTGAAACATCCTTGAGATAGATATGCTCTAGGGAGAGAGAGAGGGAAAAGGACAAAGAGAAATTCACTTGAGCAAATGCCAACTCGGATCGGATCGTCGCCTCAGTGGCGGTAGAAATTGTTGCCAATATAGCTGGATACCAAATGCTTCGTAATGTATCCTACTTTCCTTCTCGGCACGATTGCACGAGTTATAGTTAAAATTCGGTAACGTTTTGTATTGACTTGCCAGAGTGCTGCCCTTTGAAATTCGATGACCTTAGAGATAGTTGCGCACGCTTTTGATACGACACGCTTTATTAACGCGTGCCTCAGGAGGAGTCATCTTTTTTTTTTTATCGTTTTTTTTCTGTTTTCCTTTTTGTTTTGTTTTGTTTTGTTTTTGTTTTGTTTTTTTATTTTATCTCAATTTTTCTATCAAATGATTGCCTCCTTAACTGTACCGCTCTTGAAACAAACTTGGCCAGCAATATAGTTTTCCCGTTTTTGTTAGTCATATCACTGTACGCATTAGTTTGTTTTCTTGCTTGAATAATGACTTAAAACTAGAAATTACGGTAGCCAAAAATTTGAAAGTAAGTTTTTATTTTTATGAATTAGATTAATTGAATCTTCGCTTAATGAATAGCAACAGGTTTTATCTAGCAATTTTCCAATCAACGAATTAAGAACGTGGGCGCTTGGTATCCGATTGAACACGAGCCGACTTTCTAGTAAGTAAAGCAAAAACGCATTTTCGGCAAAGCGTCAGACCAAAATGAAATAATGGACAAGCCTTAGGGCCCCGTGCACAAACAGCCTTCACCTGCTGTGACGAGGAATGCCACGCTTGTATTAGCGCGAGTCTTTTCGACATCCGCACTGGTGACGAGACGATATATAACGTTGTTCTTACTTGTTTGACGTGTCATCTTTTGTTTTGGTCTGATTTGAAATCGTTGATACGTAATTATACGCAGGAGTAACACTTGATTGAAGCAATTCTTTTTGGCACCCGTATACAGTGGTGCTGATGGTGACACTGTTAGCTGTTAGCAACATCACTAACGAATGCTTTTTTTATGCTATTACAAAACTTTGGCTCGTGTATTAATCTTTCCATAGTAGGAGGCTGAACTGGTGCAGAGAAAGGCACACGTGGGCAACGCAACAAAAGAATACCATTTCATTTGCTACAGTGCGCTGATGAATAACACTTTCGGGCGACCTAGCACATGTTAATTGGCAAGTATGGGCCCGGCATTCGCTCTACTGAATGTGCTCTTACAGGAGATGTGCATGGGAGGGGTCGTTTTGTCGTTCCACTATGCAGTGATCATTAAATTCCTTGTCCGTGGAATATTATCTGTAGCTGCAGTTAACCCGGTTTGCCTGTCTTTATATAAAGTTAGCAACTCTTTCATATCTTCATGGAGAACTTTTGAGCTTGATTCGAAGGACATGCTGTCTAATCTTATAGATCCCTGCAATAAACTAATCTCAAAGTTGCCTGCCGACTAATGGCAAAAAAATATTTCATTATCCGAATACCAGCAACGACGATATTGGCTGCCAAGCTATTTCATCTTACGTTCTGCCCTTTATAGCTTTATCCTATCTCAGGATGTCATCTGATGTCACCGATTTATTTCCCGTTTTTATTCCGTTATTAACTGAGTTGTCTAATAGCAGAGTTTTTCGTCTCCCTAATTAGATGAAGCGCTTATACTGCGACCTCTCCCGCAACCGAATGATTCACCGTGAACGCGATCGCTATTTCTCGAATGTGAACTCTTTCTTTTAATAACCAAGGGATGGATTGGATATCTCTTAACCGAAGAGATTAAGATTGTTTGAATCGTGGCTGATTCTAGAATCGTCTGCGATTGTCACTTCTAATTCTCCTTTTCTTCCTCTATTCTGGCTTCTGGTTATGGATTCATCCGGATTTTCGTAAAAATAGTGATTCTTTGTTATTCTTCCATTACATTACCATTTTCTTCTAACAGGCATATTTTGACTTCAATAAAAATAATTTTTTCTACATTTCTTGATGTAGCCTAACCAAGTGCGTGTTTGGAAATGTTTCTTAGAAAAAACCTTAGCAGAGAAATTGCACTTTTAAATTGTGAGTCACGTGGCATTTTGACGTCACAACCAGTGACCTCGCCATAGGCTATTACGGGACGTGTATGTATGCACAGGGGGAGAGGGTTGATTTAAAAAAATTAAGACAGGAAAAAGGGAAAGAGGGGGATAGATAATTTCGGAAATGGACTCAATATTATTCATTAAGTTTTTTTTCGAAATTACAATTAATATGGTGTTAATTAACCCTAGGGTACAGAATCGAGGAAAAGATGCCTAACAAAGCCACATGTGTCCTGAAGTATGATAACAATAGTCATTCTACTTGTTTTTGTTTTTGTTTAGATTATAAAGCTAGGCTTAAGTAATGCTATACCCATCCTTGTACATCCCGCTGCCACAGCATGTCGACCCACTCAACGGAGCAGCTGCCACCGCGGCGGGAAGTCCTTTGCCTTAAGTGATTGCACTCTTCCTGAAACCTGCATTCACCATTTAATGCGTCTTCTTTCATGCAGCAATAAACTATACGCTTAGCTCTTCACTTTACTCGGTGCAGAAGACGGGAGGCAATATCAATGCGACTGGTGCATTATCAAACTATTGGCTATCTAAAAATAAAAAGGTGACAGCCCTCAATGTCTGTCTTCTTTCTCCGATCCAGCAGAGGAGACTACACGGCTTCACCTCACCAAATGTGTCTATTCACAAAAGAAAAGAATTTCTAATTTGGAAAAATTGGCTATTAAGCTAAGAAAATATACAAGTTTTCATAATGTTTATTTTTGGTTCTTTAGTTCATCACAAATATTCAAAAAAGCCAGTCATTTTACTGAACTCAATACACTTTGGAAATTTAGCCCATCACGAGTCGGTCGAGGCCAATGAAATCTACATATTCCGTGAACATGGTACTGACGAAACCTAGTTACGTATAGATAAACTTGAAATCAAACAGTGTCTTTTTGGAATTTCTATGACGCAACCGTTTTCTTTGTCGTGGATGCGCTTGGCTTTTATAGGCTATACTTTTTTACCGTTCCCCTTGTTCTTGCTTGTTTCTTTCTTGTTTCTTTGTTTGTTTTTTTTTATTTTATTTTATTTTATTTTATAATTTTATTTTTTGTTTTTTATTATTATAATTTGTGTTTTCTATTTTTCGTTCAATTTTTTATGACGCATTTGACAAATTCTGGCCGTCATAGGCTCTACTTTGGTATCTAATTTGAGAGGACACTTGAGTGAATGGCTAATAGAAATTTCGTTTTCTAATATCGCAGTTTTGGTATCGATTTTGAGAAAACTCATTGTCGTTTTAAGTCCGTTGAATTACTTTTCCACTTTTCCAAAAGATCGCCTATAGACTTGTATAACATGCCCAATCTCCTAAGTCAGCAGCAAAACAGCTACGTTTGGCAATAATAATCACGCATAGTTTTCCCGCCAGTTGGGCACACGTTAGTCATGTGGAAAATCTCAGCGGCCCTATACACAAGTAATATATGCCATAGGAATAATAATGACTTGTAGGCTTCTGGCGTAAGTTTCATATTTGCTGGGATTATATATTGGAAGTGGGGGAAATCGGTGGAAAGCAAAAGGTTAAATGAAAGACATGTATGATATCTAACAAGGCGAGCTTGATGGTTTGCCAAAATAGTCAAGGTAACCTAAATGTGGTGAGAGCACTAGCTTGCTGTAGCACTCTTATTATCGTGTGCAAGCGGTCAGCCAGCACCTCTTAGTACAAAGTATAAAATCAAATATACAGTCATAATAATGAAGTGGGGACAAAAACGGGGGAAACAAACTGATGAATGTGCTAAATAACCATAAAGAAACATTATTGGAACTCAGGTTTCATTTAAATAAAGTTTCTTGTCGACGTGTAGCGTCATTTATTTATTTTTGGTTTTTCCATCAATCATTAGGGCTATTCAAATGGACAAACGCATCCGAATTTCGAGAGGATGCATACAAGGGCACGCTGCTAGGCTTTATACAGTAGCTATGTTTCCCTATTGTAGATTTTTTTTTACCAATGTTGTCATATTACGAGATAAGGTGCTTTTAGATTTTTCACTAGAACGACTGTTTCAGGTTTTGAAACCTGCACTCTCCTTCCAGATTTGTTTTTCTAGATATAGAGATACCTTGTATCTTTGTGTCCAAAAGCATTTCGCATTAAGATTGCTTTGAATTTACAAGGGAACACCCAATGAAGGTAAAAATGAATCCTTTACTAAGCTATTCGTCTATGTGTTTCGAATTTATTTAATTTTTTCTGTTTCATTGAATGCAGACCTACCTTTAAGTTCGATGAAATCAGTCTAATTAACGTTTCTTTCGGGACGGTGGTTTCTTTTGTAAAGAGAATTCTGTTCCTTTCTCTCTCCCTCTTATTCTCTCAATCCGAGTCGTGTCGAATTTCATGTTATTGAACTTTTTGTATCATTTTTCAATAGTGCATAAATGTTTGTTTTTTTCCTGTTTTAAGCCAAATGGAGGCATTATGAGTTGTCGCTTTACAAAGCTTTAATGAGATACATCGCCGATGCATTTGAAAACATGAGTGCATGGCTAGTGTTACTTAGCTACTTGTTACTTTTCTTTGCTATGCCTCTTGCAATCACCGGCATTAAACAGAGGCTCCGAGTAGTTCGAAAGACTCGAAAGTTTACCCAGAAGTTCGCTGTGTTGTCACTTTGCCCACAGCCGATGGCAGTGTCATGTCGCAATAGAAAAGTAAAATCTGGATTATGTTTTCGTGTACAAAGGTAACTTTCATTTACCTTCGTTCGAATGGTAAACATATTAGCCAAGTTTACAATTCAGAGTTTCTCTATCTCAATACACAGTAATCGAGTACTGATCAAGGCAATAACGGTCCCATTTGATGTAGTCCAACAACACTACCATCCGCATTTGACGTAGAACAGATGAATATTTCGGGAAAAGTTTATATATATAGCTACATTGTTCAAGCTAGTTATGCTTTGGATAATCCCGTGTTTTTTTTTGTTTTTTTTTGTTTTGTTTTTTTTTCGTTGTTTTTTTAAGGGGTGAGGGGAGGGGAAGAGGGCATCACGATATACAGTACGTAAAAGTAAAATGTACTGTTATGCACAGCCTGACACGGAGAAGAGATAATTGAAAGGTCAAAACTGGTCGCCTTCGTTTCTTGAGATCTCCTCTCTTTGGGAAATCTTCCAAATTTGTCTACGTAAAATTCACAAGAAGGTTTTATTAAAAAGGTGCTTGCGGCAATAAAGACTCTAATTCGCACAAAGTAAAGGGACGAAAAATGTAGCCTTTTCCAGTTCTTTTTCATTGTTTTCGTTTTATTATTGTTATTATTTATTAGTATTAATTTTCATTATTTTATTTCACGCCATGTTATTTTATTTAATTGATTAACTTTTTTTTTTCTTTTCTGTAATAGAATAAGAGATTCTCCGGATTGATAGATCCAGGGCTAAAAGAAATGATTTTCTTCTTAGGCTTGTGCATTCAAGTCTGGAGGATATGGCATCGCCTTGTGCAACTTGGATGCCCTGCCTCGCCTTTGGAAAGTGAATGTGGAAAAGTGGAACTTGGCTTGTCGCAATACAGCTAACAACAAAAGGGGGCAGGGCTTGAACTGAAGGCTCTACCTTTTAAACCAGGGCACAGTTACGGTGATGGTGCTCAGAAACCCTTTCGCTTCATGCGAGGCAGTATATTTTGCGCTTGTGAGTCTTCTCGGTCAGTTTGTTGAGGTAGTTCTTTCTCGGCGTCGGTTAGATCAAAAAGGATTGCCCCCTCAATATTCAAAGACGGGGGAGAGCCTTGATCGGTAGCCGTTTGCCGGAAAAAAAAACAAACAAAAAAAAACAAACAAACAAAAAACCCACGAAAAACCAAAACAATACCGAAGAAGCAACTGAAATCAAAAATCAATCCGTCTTTGATATCCTGTTCATCTCGCATGTGAGCGTGTGGTGTAGGCGTATGACAACATTTTTGCCCTAACCCTCTTCCAGTCTCCTCATCTATTAAATTTCAGCCACTCATCGTATTTGAACGGGTAAGCACATTTCGTTCTTAAACTTCTCTTTGTCTGTTGGATTATCAAAAATCCCGTTTTTCAAAACGCCCTTCCCACCACCCCTCCCCCAAAAAAAAAGGAAATCAAAAACATTTGTTATTCCATACCACATTTTTTTTTTGTTGGAAAAATTCCTGTAGAAATGTTGAAAAGAAAAGATACGCTGATAATTCCGAGTGAAAACTGGAATCTGATCGTGTCGACCTCTCCCCTTTTAATAGTCATCTTATGCAATTGGAAACAGCCTTGGACCAGTTTTCACTGCTACCATCATCTGCCATAAGCTTACTTGCTGGTCTCAGTAGGTGAATTTCTGATTTAATAGACCTTGGCGTAGAAGTTCTCCCGTCGTTCAGTAGCTATTGACGACAATACTTGGAACTCTTTGACCTGGATACCACCAGTACAAAACTGGCTGTGATTTTTGGAATACATGAAGGGCAATTCCTCTTCACGGTTTTTTGTTGTTGACGAATCTTGCCTAGAAAGTGTTTAGCGTTCATGCACGTTCAAGAGCTTTCTGTTTCGCAAGCTTGTGTGAACGTGGTACGCGATCCCGTGAGAGAGCAACATTTTATCGACAACTTCAAATTTAGGGACTTGATGTTCTCAGACATTTTTTCTTATTTTGCTTCTAGCTCGCCATCCGCGACGCTACTTTCGTCTCGAATAAATGTTTGGGTTCAAAAACTTACGAAACCTAATCTTATCCAGTTTTCAAGTTTTGAAATAATAAAACAACCTCCTATCCCTTCTAAAAAACAAAATAAATAAATAAAAGGGGCAAAGAGAAAACCAAGAGAATGCTCGGTTGTCGAGGACGGATAATTCTTTTGTTATAAAGCGTAGGCGTAGCTGACACGGTTTTGCGGTTCGCACGGAGGGAAGCGTCTGTGATTAAGTGAAGGTCACATCAGCTGAGAACTTTACGTTGGTCGAGAAAGTGTTTGATATGTTTTACTCACGTGAACTACTTCTACTTTTTTCCATCTAACTTTGCTTTATGAACTCATAGCGCAACATCTACATCTCTACTCATTAAAGTTATTGCCTGTACATGGGGCAATTTCTACTTTCAATTTCATTTGTGAGAACTGAGAAGGTCACACTTGCAGCAAGGACTGTGAACGACATATTTGTTAGGGTCATTCTCACACTGTTAAAAACTGAAACCGCTTTTATAGGGCACCGCAGATCTAATTCCAGTTTTGCAAACAGAAATACGTAATATTCGAGAAAAAGGTAGAAAACCGGGGTTGACCGTGCAGAGGCCCACACGCAGTCCCTTTGAGTGCCAACCAGTACATATTGTCGAGTTATCAGATTGCGTCATTAATCAAATACTAACAGATGCGTTTGCGTTTGTTTCAATTCGGAACAAGATAGTAACTGCGGGGGGTGTAGAACTCTTTGGCGAGGCGTACGATATTTTCGGATATTTTAGAATCACGATTGATACTCGAATGAAAAAGGGATTCGTTTGTGATTCTTGGGCTAAAGAATCATGATTTTCTATGCCAAAACCATGCAACTCTTACTGCAAACTGTGATTTTGTGATTTCTTTCTAAAAAAAAAAAATTATTCTCGTCCAAGTGTACGAGATTCTTTCGAGTTTTACACCCAATGAATAAGTGGCTCTATTTAAGAAAGCTTTAAAAAAAATCTAATAAGTGAAGAATAATATTTATTTATTTTATTCTTGCTGTCAGTGCACGTGTCGATGTTCATCTACTGGTATCCCAAGAGAATTTTCATATGCTAATTTGGGTAAACCAGCAAAAAATTCTGAATTTTTAATTGCAGAGAAGAAAAATGAATTATTCCAGGAAAAACGAGAAAAATAAAACAATATTTACTTTTTAAGAACAATTGAATGATTTACCTGAATGTAGACCTGACTGTACCAGTAACATCGTTACAGTTTCAGCATTGTTAAATTATAAAAAAAAACCCTACCATTTTTAGTGGTGTATCGTCTATCTTTTTAAAACGGAATGTACTTTCATTTCGGTTTTTTCCACTTTTCGGAAATTGGAAGACCGCTTGCGAAAAACAGCGATTGGATTGCCCTATTTTTGTACAATGGACATTGAGAGTGGGCAAACCTGTTTTAAACTTCCAACATTTACCAGCATTCTTATTTTCAGGCAACGTTAAACGCCTGGTTACTTGTGCTAAAAAAAAAAAGACGCAAACCAAAGTGGCACAAACGAAGAATGGATAACTGGCGTCTGTATCTCATTCTCGTCGGATGTCTCGTCTTGGGGTGTGTTTCCACATCGTCTATAGGTAAGCTTGAAATGATTCAAGAGTTAGCATTTATCAAGCAAGACATTTTAACAGAACACGTTTTCTCTCTTTTCTTTTTCTTTTTTTTACGCACGAAAAAAAAAAAAAGAATGCAATGGAATTGAGGAGCCCAACAAGTTAATATTGTGCTACGCCAATGGCTCCATATCGCTCCCAACGCATGTAGATGTGTGTCGTTGCTCCCATCTAGTCGTGCCGTTCGCCGTAAATACCCTAATCAACGCTAGCATCACGTTAGACGAAGGTAATTGAACAAGTTTGTACAGCCGTCTGTGGCAGAAGCATGTTGCAATGTTATATCATCACCATTAAGACGGGGCTATTTGGAGGACGGGTGAGTCACGAATTATTCATAACTGAGAACGGGAAAAGTAGGAGATTAAGGCGGGTGGATATGGTTTGAGAGAGAAGGTAATGGCACCATTATAATGTCCTTTCGTTTTGTGGTTTTCACAGAATTAGTTGCGTTCTTGAAAGCTAGTGGCTCTCGAAATGGCGGCCGATTGCGTCGCGTACTTTCGCTAACCATGTCAACGGGAGATTTTGCGCCGATCTCTTCCGCTCAGTCGATTGCCACTAGCCTAGCAGGAATGATTGACGACCTACTCATCGAAGGCGTAGAAATCCATTGGCAGCAGCCTAGCATCGACGAGAATTCAAAGAAAGACAAAGCGAACCTCGTTCTTTTCATGAAGGTAATGTTTCTATGACGTCTTGACTGAACTTGACGATTGTCAGTTACTGAAGCCTCAATATAGCTTAACTGTTTAAACCATTTTTTGTTGTGTAATTGCATGTGCCCGTTAAGGAATTGCATGCGGTTCTTCAGGAAAAAATTATCGTCACCAGCAACCCGGATGCCACTAGCGACATGAACAGGTAGACATTAGTGACGTGAAAACGCACGGGTTTTCTTGAGAGCACGAAAGTTTATAATATTTTCATTTGGTTGGCGATCCCAAAGTACAAGCGCAGGAGAGAATGGTGCGATTGAGGCGACCCGGCCGTTGATTCTTCTGCGTCTACCGACTGCACCAGAATTTTTGGTCAAGGCCTTCGATTTGAAGCCTTTGGCAAGGTGCGTAAACAAGAGATGCGGCTTCTCACTTAGTGTGCCGACAACTTAATTTCATTTTCTTTTATTAATATTTATTAATGTTTTCTATTTATTTTTTAATTTTTAGAACTGTCGACTTATTCGTCGTAGCTACTCACGACATGGCAGACGCGAACAATGTGACCTATCATCACAGCCGCCTGATGGGACTCTCCGATATCTTGAACACGGTAAGCGATTTTCTTCATCTATTAGGTAGCTCGTAATTCTTTATGTAAACGAAACTGGTTTTCCTGTTCAATGAATCTGAATGAAGGACTCTGTATTGGATTTGGTGGCAAGCCTCGGCGTATCATCTGATCGAGTGGTGGCGGCTATTCCAACCTTTGCCGTCCAGTTTCGTCTGAGAGACGTACACCAAAATCTACCGGGATCTCCCATTGTCGGAGACCCTCTTCGTATTAACAAGGAACAGGTATGTTTTTTAGGCCATTGATACGCTCGCTTCTACTGTATCTCTCCGATCTCCGTCCATTTCTAAAAGAATAACAAAAAACCAAACAAAAACGAGAATATTCATTTATTTCCTTGAAATGCCGATTAGCTGTGTTCATTGCTGAACAAAGGAAATTGGACCGTCGAGAGAGACGATGATCTAACAGGTACGTATGCCTACTCTGAGGAAGGGGATTGGATCGCTTTCGATGACGAAATAGCTGCCCAGATTAAGGTAAGCTTCAGGCTTGAAATGATTGATTTAAGACGTCACAATTTTTTCATTTCGATCGCAATTGCAATTGTAGGCCAAATATTTTCTTCTGCGTGATGTTGCCGGTGTGGCGATGATGCCAGCCAACATGGACGACAAGTTGACACACGGCTGCAACGCCAACGTGACAGAGCCATCAATCGTCCAAATCTACTACGAACAGTTCCATTACCAAGAATCCGGTGAACGGACAAGGCGCCAATTGGCTACCAGTCTCCAGGAGGACGTCTCTTCCACTGCGGCAGCGTTATCCAGCCCACTGTACAACGAGCGTGTCAAGGCCTCACCATACCGCATCGTTCGGATAGTCAGCCGTTCGGGAGAGTCAAGCGTCATTCGCCAACCGTTGGAGAGCAACCTGCAGTGCTCGCGCCAGGGCTACTATCGCCATCCAGAGGATTGCGGCCGTTTTTATCGTTGCGTTAAATTTGATCAGTACGTCGATGACTTTACGGTGTTCGAATACGATTGTCCAGAAGGACTAGTATTCGACGAGAGGTACGAAGTCTGCACATGGCCCTCGCAAGCAGCACCTTGTGGAGGTTCCAGCGAAATTCGACCCGTCCCCATGAACAAGTTCGTCTGTCCAGGGGAAGGCTACTTTGCCGATCCCGAGAACTGTCGCTGGTTCTTCGCATGCCGCGACTACGCCAAAGATGGCTCTCCATTCACCCAGTACGAGTTCCGCTGTCCCTTTGGTCTTCTTTTCGACGAACAGAATTTGATTTGCAACTGGCCATGGCTCGTGCCGCAGTGTTCAGGTGCCGGTACAGTCGGTGCCATCGGAAGTACCAGCAATATCGACGTTGTCAAGTCGAAGCCACAGCTAGAGAAGAAACAACCGGCTGGTATCGCCATTGGAAGCCCTGGTTATCTTAGCGGCAAATTGGTTACCGGCGAAGATCTCTACAAGGATCCACGACCGACGCAGTACATGGAAATCGTTGCTTCAACAGGTTGCATTGACTGTCAGTCGGCCGGACTAGTCGTCCGAGACCCATCAGATGACACTTACCCAGGATCGCCAAACGCAAAACAGACCAAATTTGTACTTGCTATTCCTGCCGCAACAATTGCTGATCAAACTACCCCTGTCCGTATCATCGTCGCTTCACCGGCTTCTTCTGAGCTACAGTACCCCGTGAGCACGACGCCATTGTCTTACGTACAAAAATACCCATCAGCCACCACACCCGTATATGATACGGCTTACGGGCTCAGCTCACGTGGTCCGTCTGGCTCCCATGGATCACCTGCCAATCAGCGGACTAGCCAATCTACGGGTTCTTCCCAAACATCTGCGTCCTCAGATATGTCTGTGCCTAACTCACCTGGATATCGTGGAAACGAGCAAACACCAGGCTATCCCCGTGGCCCTACGTCAGTTAGCGCTAGCGCAACTGCTGAACTACAAGGGTCATATGGGAAAGGCGTATTAGATATTTATCGCAGTGAAACTAGGTCTAAAGACAATGCCCTTCCGTCTGCCTACTCTGATCCATCTAGCAAATATACTGCACCCATCCAGGGATCCGGTGTTTCTTCGCCCCAAACTCAGCATGCTACCGTTGGATACAACACTGGCGCTGGACTCACTGGTGCTTCTAGTTACCCAGGTAAGCTCTTCCCATTCAACTGTTTTCCTCGCTTTTTTTAAATTTTATTTTTTATTTATTTATTTTTGTTTAAACTATTATTCAAATTATGATTCAAATTATTATTATTACTGTAGTACATTACCGCCGATGTTTAACAATATAATCTTCTCAAGTCCAAACAGGCAAAGATGGTGTAGAAGGAACGGAAGGATCTCCAGTGTATCCTAGTGGTCTAGGTTCAGAAGGCGCACGCGGACAATATGACGGTTATTCCGATGTTTCTGGTGTTGGGCATGTTGGATTGGTCAAAACTGCAGGTAAGCCAGATTTTTCCGACTTCAAAATGACGGTTGGGTATTCTCAAAAATTATTTGAAGGATCCACTTCTTCGTACCAAGCCACGGCACACGAAGCGTCTAAAGACAATTCACGGTATTCGGAATACCCAGACGGCGCACCGGTCTACCAAGCTCCCACTACAGGAGCGTCGTATCTGTCCTATACACCAGAAAAGTCGCAATACCAAGCTCCTGTTTTGGATCAAAAGAGACCATATTCTACCTATTCAGTCCCTGTTTCTACCGCAAACCTTTCCGGAAATTTCAATGAAGCTCCTGCTTCAGTCATCAAAACTGTTGTTGGAGCCTATAAAGACTCGGCTTCCCATTATGAAGCTCCTGCCCCGGCCTACAAAGCTCCTGCCCCTGCCTATGAAGCTCCTTCTCCAGCCTATGTAGCTCCTTCGCCAGCCTACAAAGCTGTTGCTCCCGCCTACAAAGCTTATACCCCTACCTATGAAGCTCCTGCCCCTGCCTATGAAGCTCCTTCTCCAGCCTACAAAACTCCTTCTCCCGCCTACAAAACTCCTGGCCCCATCTACCAAGCTCCTGCACCTGCCTATGAAGCTCCTGCCCCTGCCTATGAAGCTCCTTCTCCTGCCTACAAAACTCCTTCTCCCGCCTACAAAACTCCTGCTCCCATCTACCAAGCTCCTGCACCTGCCTATGAAGCTCCTGCCCCTGCCTATGAAGCTCCTTCTCCTGCCTACAAAGTTTCTTCTCCCGCCTACAAAACTCCTGCCCCCGTCTACCAAGCTCCTGCACCTGCCTATAAAGCTCCTGCACCTGCCTATAAAGCTCCTGCACCTGCCTATAAAGCTCCTGCCTATGAAGCTCCTTCTCCCGTCTACAAAGCTCCTTCCCCTGTCTACCAAGCCCCTGCCCCTGCCTATGAAAATCCTGCCCCTGCCTATGAAGCTCCTGCCCCTGCCTATGAAGCTCCTGCCCCTGCCTATGAAGCTCCTGCCCCTGCCTATGAAGCTCCTTCTCCAGCCTACAAAACTCCTTCTCCCACCTACAAAACTCCTGGCCCCATCTACCAAGCTCCTGCCCCTGCCTATGAAGCTCCTGCCCCTGCCTATGAAGCTTCTTCTCCCACCTACAAAGCTACTGTTCCCGTCTACCAACCGACTGTTTCTGCCTATGAAGTGGCTGCTCCTTCCTATGAAATTTCTACTCCCGCCTACAAAGCTCCTTCTTCTGCCTTCAAAACTCCTGCTCCCGTCTACCAAGCTCCTGCTCCTGCCTATGAAGCTGGCGTACGTGTTCAGGAGACCGGTGCTGCTGTCGAAAAAACATCTATCCAATCCTATCCAGCAACGTCCACAATGCCACCTGGACAAGTTTCCGAAGCTGCTGACCCTAGCTACAAACCTCTGGTATCCGGCCATAAAACCACGGCGTCCATCCACAAAACCTCTTTCCCGATTTACGAGGAATCTTCTTCCGTCTACAAAGCATCGGTAACAGTGGACAAAGTTTCTCCTCCCGTCTACATAGGCCCTACCACCACTTACACAGCTCCATTCACCGGCACCGACACATCCACCACCGTTGTCCACGACGAAAAGACGTTTGTCGATAAAGCTACGCCTTCAACATACGAAACACCCGCTGCCACCGTCAAGGCCGACACTCGGTCCCCTTACAGCGTGGCAGCGCCGATCTACAAAGAATCTACTTCAGCTGAATTGAACAAACCCTACGGTTCGCCTACCACTCGTCCATCAGGGCCTTCTGCTTACGATTTCCATGAAGCTGATGCCAAGAGTCAAAATGGATATTCCTCGACATTGACTGTTCCTTACATTCAAGGGGAAGAGACAGGAGATGGGCAGAGGCCATCCTATCCAGCTAACAGTGTAGCTAAGAACCACGCCAATGGGTATGATCACAAACAAAATTCAGCGGCAGTCCCTGTTCATGGATACAAAGAACCAACCGGTGGACAGACTGTTTCCGGAGCAGGTGTTGGCGCACAGCAGGGCAAGACGAATGAAGCGACTTTGAGCCCTTCGTCGTACACTTCCAAAGCTGTACCTAGTAAAACACAACAAGTCAATCGAGATTACAGAATTGGTGACGTGAAAAGCGGAACAAGAGCCGGCACTTCATCTTATTCTTCGGGAGTGACGTCATCTGTACAACAAAAAGGCAGAGAAAAAAGCCAAGCCATATTGGTTAAAGACACGGAATGGGATATAGAAGATCTCTTCCGTCGAGGTTCTCCAAGTGAAAAAACGACAAAAGCGCCCAGCAGACGACCAGATTCATCACTTACTAATGTCATGCGTGACGCAAAACAACCCATGCAGGCATATCAAGAAACGGGCAAGGTTAGTGGATCTCGGCGTACTGGATCTGCTGGTGAAACGAGAGGGACAGGTGGAGCTGACGGAACAAGTGGAACAGGTGGAAACGGTGGAGCGCGAGGGTCAGGAGGCGTCGATGAAACTCGGCGAGTAGTCATTGGAAGTAGAACACCAGGCTCCGGAGGATACAGGGCAGCCAGCGGGCTCCGTGATATGACACACGGAGCTCCTGCTGCAGTGAGTGCGACAGCATACAGTACAGCAGGATATAGCACAGCGCGGGACGGTCCAAACGGCGGAGTATACGGAAAAAGTAACCAAAATACTAATTCACCCGCTTCCAGGTATCAGGATGATGACGAGACGTCCGATCAGCTTGAAGATCATACGTTCGGGTTGAAAGAAGATACCAAAACAAAAAATAAATACAATGCTTCTCAACTAGCCGCGAGCCAATCCCGCCCTGCAAGTGCGAGGCCAAAAGCTGACGCAGATCCGAACAGAAGAGTTTCGAATGGCAAGATTTCTTACGGTGGCAGTCGCGTCGCAAACGGAAACGAATATGCCAGTAGTAAGCAACAAGATGTTTCAGATGCGATTGGTCGTGTTCGATACCAAGGTTCAGACCGCGGTCATGCCGAACAACGGAAGGCAGAATCGATAACGGGGGTTGATTCTCAAACACGCCAATCCAAATCAGACGCAGCGACATCACCCCCTGCTTCTGTTTACCACGACAAAGTGTCCCCACTTCCAACTAAAGATGAAGCCTACACACCTTACGGCGACAAAAGAGTCACGGTTAAAGTCCCATCTACCAACAAAGCAGCTATTTTAGAAAAATGGACCACTGCCTCTTTGTCCGCTATTAACACTAAACCAAACAGCGTTGAAGTCAACCGTCTGGCTGTTGGTGGCGAGTCTTCTTTGCATACAACACCAGCTAAACCGCAACCTTCCGTCAAGGATTTGAAATTAAATAATAAGCAATGGATCAAGAACAGAGTCAATGCTAAGCCGGAAAATCAAGGCCTCACTGCTCAATCCAATGTCGAAACATCGGCAACTACTGCAATCCCGTCGTCTTCTTGGAAGAAAAATTCCAATGATGGCTTAGAGGGTATCACCGGGACGGAGTATGGTCACAGGTATTTGGAAAAGATTACAGTTGCCCAAGCGACGGCAAGAAACGAAACACTGGGATCGGAGGTATGTGTTCGAGCCGGTCTCTTCCGTCATCCATCTGATTGTCAAAAGTTTTACGAATGTTACTGGGATCGTTGGATTCATCAGTATACGGTACATATATTCAAATGCCCTGTTCACCTTGTATACGACGACTATATAACAGCCTGCAACTGGCCGTTGGACGGTCCCGCTTGCGTTCCTCACGAAGCTGTTAAGCTCTATCCCCAGCTGCCATCAGCTGCCTGAAATTTAAGACACTCCGTTTATTGCTGACCTACCGGCAGCATTCTCAATATTGGGGAACACTCCAGGGCTAATTTTTCTTTAAGATTTGCAATTGGATTCTATACTTACGTACGTAGATTTACACATAAACTCTCGGGTGTGAAATAATCTGAGATTCCTTTTCTAGAACTATTGGCTTTATTTGATTGAAAATCGTATGAATCTCAAGAGATGGTCGTCGATTTGTGGTGAATTTCAGATGAAATGTACCAATAGTAATCGCACCACATTGCTTTCAAAAATCCTACTTTTTGCACCTAAACAAAATTATTTATTTGCATCCCTAGTTTTATAATTCACATATCCTTGATAATTGCCGAGAAACATACAGTCGCTTGGAAACTTACCTAGATCCCACTCTATAGCATTTTTACGAATTAAGGGGTTGTCAGTTTCATGTACGACACTTGCGTACATTTACTATAAATTTGTGTGCATTTATTCTGCCTCTTGATTTGGATCTTGGTATTTGAGTAAGTAATTTAGCTAGCTTTTCATTGTTCATGAACAGGTTATATATGAAAATGACATAAGAATTTTCCCAGGGCCATTTACTAAATGCTCATGCACGTCAAAAAGTTTTAAAACATGCCTGAGATCTACTTCCTCATTCCGGCTTTGGAACGGAAGACAATGAAGAAATCTCTACTATTATTTATTTCAACAGAACAGTGTGAGAGTTTTTTTACCTGGTAAAATCTTTGTGGGTATTGTATATACATAAAGCTTATTCTATAATACACCAGTTTCGGGCATCAATAACAGTTGATTAGGAATTTTCTTAATACAACCAAAATGCATCGTGAACACAAATTTTATGAATTGTATGTATTGTCACGCACAAGAACGTGTGTGGTGTTGTATGTGTGTGGTGGCCGCAGTGGAGACATCTGACGCCACTTGTCAGCAGGTAAAAATATCCGAAACGGAGAGACCAGTCCAAACCTCCTCTTCTACCCATACGAGATCTCGTTGCATATCCTTCGACCTAAAACCCTACTGAAGTCACCCAACTATTTTCGGTTTAAATGATCGGGGTCAATCCTTCCGTGAGAGTGGGGGGGGGGGGTCACATGTGTTGGATGCGTGGGTGTGTGGGTGTGTCTGGATGACGGGCTCAGGGAAGTGGCTGGAGTGCTCCGTAAACGCTGGGTAGAAAGATGACCTGAGATAAATCCCTGATGTAATCGGGTTAGGTCAACTTCAACTACCCATATTGATATTGTAGCGCGGGGAGTTAACCTGAGGACCCGGGTAGTGATTAAGACACGTTTATTCACTGTAAACGCAACACAGTACTACAACAGATATAACTTGACTGGGGCACAGCAAGGTAATCATGCGAGTATTTATGCTTTTGGGGAACCACAACTATCGTGGGAAATATCTACCGACAAGACTGCCGGACATCTCGGATAGGACTGCGGGAAATCTCAGAAAAAAGATCGCCGTACGCGACAACATAGTCCATAGTCTCAATAACCGCGACATCTCCCTCCCTAGATAGCGAGGTGCCCCGACCGCTATTATCTATTGTTAACAAAAAAACACATCTAAATTTTCAAGACTTTTCTTTAGTCTAAAACACTACAGCTCTCTACGCTATTGTTTCCCGCCAAGATCTACGTTTCAAAGTTTTCCTTAGTTTTATATTGGATACTGCAAGGGCACTATAGCCCTTTTTTGTTTGATTAAAACTCTACACCCTATGGGAGGCATTTGATCTGGTCTACCCGCTACCAGGTGCGAAGCATCTGCACCTATGCGAAGCATAAAAAAAAAATTAAAACAGTCATCGGAACATGAAATCACATGAGTTGGAGGATTTGCCGCTTCTATTTAGTTAACTGCTCTATATTTAGTTAGCGTCTCCATACAGCGTTGCTCATGTTCCATTATTCGAACCTCCAATTTATCCAGCTGAGCGCTCCGCTCTGCAGCCTGTTCTCCGTCAACTGCGGCTTCAACGCTGCTCATTTTCTCCAACGCCTCAAGTCACATTCTCACCTTGATGTTTTCTCTGTCCTGGTGCTGGTTTTCCCTGTAATATAGAAACCACAAAGTGAGATTTGCCATAACCCTGAGAATCATACCCGCCAACAATTCGTATGGGTAAGACGACGGGGTTGACTGTAGACGGATTCGAATTTCCTCTTCTTTTAGCTGACCTGTAGATTTTCCAACTAACTCGACCACTGTTCGGGCTGCCTCGTTCATTCCAAGGGTCAAAGCGATTATAGATTGTAATGACGTCGACGCCGATCTTTGAAACTTGTCTATCGATACTGTTGGCAGCGTCCAATTGATACCCTTCAGTTGGAATGACGGGGGGTCCTCCTAGGAGGTGGATGATTCCCTCTGATAACTTTCTTGTAGGCCAGTCATCTGTCTGATCCGAACATCCCTTTGGAATTTCTACAATCAACGGTCGCCAACTCGCGTTTATACTGTTTCCGGCCCCCAGCTCGCGCAGGGCATGGGATTACCAACGTTTGAGTTTTGTCTATTGACAACGCCCACTGACGCTGCCCAAGGTACAACGCTTCAGGTCCTTTCCATTTGCCAAACACTTGTTCACACTCATGTTTTTTCTTTTCTATGTCCTGTAAAAACAATGCCATGACACAGTTTTTCTTGGCATTTTTTCGCTCGGTGGCCCTTGCCAGAGGGCATACCAAACCTGAGCTATCTTTGCAGGCTCTTACTTCTTCCTCGGATAATTCGATGAACGTTTTTTAATCTCCTGCTACCGCAAGAAATTGTGGTAAAGAGGGATGACGAAGACCCATCTCACCTTTTGCATTATACTCCGATAAAACAAGAATTTTTTATAACTCAAATGTCTTCTCAAATTCCACTACAGGAAAATGAATGAATAACTTGAGACTATTTCCTGTGGATGCTGTCACAACGTTAGTTTCCTGTTAAGCCCGAAAAAGAACCCCTCTTTGAAGTGCGGGAGTTAGGGCCCACCCTGAGGCTAGAAAGGAACGGATTTCTGACAGAACCATCCTTAATTGTGTCGGTGGAAACTTTTCGGGGGGTAATAGACCAGACGCCAGTAGAGTTAACCCAATGCTTATGTTATGGACTGTCATCTTGGTCCATTCTAATAACCGGTGGGCCGCTCGGAAAGCCTCATCAACTCTTGCCGTGAATAACGCTTGTCTTTCCAATGCATTCATTGCGTTCACAAAATTAATTTCGCCCTGTTTAATTCTTTTTCTAGCGTCTAATGGGCTCGCTCCAATTGTCCTAAGACTACATTGTGTCATGCAGTTCCCACAAGCTTTCATTTACAAGTGTCGCTTGCTCACCCAGAGGGCTCAAACACAATGCCGGATGTCTCTTTTGACAAGGAATTGATGTGTTTTCTAAGCCCCTCCAGTTCTCGATCCGTCGCTATGCCAAAAAGCCATTTCAGGGTGCTCCCTCCGGCATCGATTAATCCTCTCTTTGTTCTCTGCTGCTCCCGGATATTGCTTCCTTCAGGTAATTGTTTCTACTTTTGACTACCTCTAGCTCTTACAGGCCACCTGTTGCTCGTTCCGTTAATTGTTAATTGATTCGATTACCAATTGTTAGGTCCTCAGGTAGTAATCCATCTTCTTGCTCTGTTAGTTTTTCCGCTAGCCATTGTCTTCGATGGTCCAGGTTAGCCTCAACTTGTCGAAACGACACCTCAGTCACGACTACCCATTCCGAATCGCTAAAGATGACTTGTTCAAGATTTTGGAAGACTACTCCGTCCATTACAAGTCTTTCTCGAGGAGACGCAACGCAGGGCATGGCCTCACATAGCAGCGTCAAGAGTAGCATGAAGGGACTGAAGATTATGGGGTTGCCATAACGCTTTGGTTGTTTTCGGCTCCGTTCCGATCTCCTTTTTCCTTCTTTATTTTGTTCCGGTGCTTGTGGTTCAGGGTGAGATGTTTCTAGGCTGACACACTCCTCTTCTTTGTTTCCTCTTGAATTGCTTCTAGCCGTGTAGTCCCTTTTCCATCCAAGGGCTGCTGACGAATGATCTTGTTCCGCGAATCCTTTCCTGGCTGATGCAATTCACTGACCGACTCCCGTTCACGTTGGGGTTCTGTTGTTAATGGCCGTCTCTTTGCGACGGCGCTATTGGGAAAGCGTCCCCTGGGATATTTTCTTCGCTGGAATCACCCTCCACCGCTGGCCATTCTCGATTTTTTCATGCTGACAAGCGTATGATTTCTGATTTCCACGCCCTTAGCAATTTTACCCCATAATTAAACGACGACGTTTCACGGACATCCACATAGGGCCCTCGCCATCTATGTACTAATTTTTCAGACCACCCTACTTTTCGAAAAGGCTTGTACACCAAAACTTTATCCCCCTCCTTGAAATCTGCAGCAATTCTTCGTCTGGTGTAGTAAGCGTCTTTTTGTTTATCTTGCACCCTATGTAACCATTGGCCTACCTCTTGCTGAGCCTCCCCAGTTTCTTCATAACTTCGTCTTGCCCGTCATGCTTCACTGGATTCGGGTTCCCATTCATCATTACACGTATGGGTAATATTGCCTCTCTCCCGTGCAAAAAAAGGCGTTCTGCGAGTCGATTCCTGGCGGCTGGAGTAATAGGCAAAAGTTCTATAGGGTAGGATCGTGTCCCAGTCCGTATATGCATTATTCACATACATTAATAGCATGTCTGCTAGCGTATGGTTTAACCTCTCCACTAACCCATTAGACTGTGGATGGTACGGAGTAGTAGCACGGTGGTTTACCTTCAGAACGGCCGTTACTGACTGATTAAATTCCGGCATAAAACACTTTCCACAGTCGGTCACGATGCTTTCTGGTGCCCCATGGTGGAAGGCTACATCCTTATTAAAAAATTCTGCTGCATCCTTAGCCGTAGCGATTGGTAGGGCCCTGTGTCTCAGCCCTTTTGCGAGATAGTCTACCGCCACGATGGCGTTCCGAATGCCTCCATTCGTCACCGGAAAGGGCCAAAGTACCTCAATCCCCACCTTTTCGAAGGATCTTTCTACTCTTATAATTTCCACGTAGCCATGCGGTTCCATAGGAGGTGACTTTCTTGCCTGACACGGCACACAGGTCTACACATATCCCAATACGTGTTTCTCTAACTATGGCCAGTAGTAGCGAGCTTTGATCCGGTCTGTTGTCCGACGCACTCGAGGTGCCCATCCCTAACCTTATCGTGGCATGCTCTCAGGACCCTGGAGCACGCGGGTATGCGCCATTCTTTGTGGGATTTTCTATTTGAAAATCATGCAAATTTAGGTTGCATTTTCTACAAATGCACGAAATCCAACACATACCCGCGGGCCCCTAGTTGCCGCATGTAGACCAATTTTTCTGACGGAAAAAAAAATGACGCATAGTCGGCCACGGAAAAATTAATTACCAAAAAGGGATTTAAGTTTAAGCATAACAAGTGGCCGGAATGAGTAGATAACGTATTTTTACACATTAAAACCCTAGTTAGTCTTTTATAGTCTTTTATTTGGTATATAGATAAAGAAGACACACAGTGCCATAAACAACCATGGCGGGAAAACCCGCATTCGGATGATTGTGCACTGATATACCGGCTAGCGGCTACAAGTTATAAAAATAAAAATAAAATTTGTTAAATACCTTAGTTTCTTATTAGGCCACACAATTATTTTCATGTACTTATTTTTAACCCTTTTTTTCTCAATCACGCTGAGCGTGCTCCGTCATTTGAACCATTGCTAAAATGGTCCGAAAACG
Source organism: Daphnia magna (assembly GCF_020631705.1). Classification (NCBI taxonomy): domain Eukaryota; kingdom Metazoa; phylum Arthropoda; class Branchiopoda; order Diplostraca; family Daphniidae; genus Daphnia; species Daphnia magna. The sequence goes on from NC_059183.1 coordinate 2,687,644, forward strand.
CAAAGTGTTCCGATGCTTTTGGCACCTACTGTATATTGTCAAGCCTGGATTAGGGCAAGATCATCGTAGACACGTTAACTAGACACGTTTATTAATTACAAGCACACATTATAACAAATGCAACCTGACTCGGGGGATACTAGGGGAAACATAAGGATATTTATTTCTTTAGAAGAGGCTACAATGACCGTGACATCTCCCTCCCCAGATAGAAAGTCGTCCAGACCACTATCATTCCCACATGTTTTACCTAGAGGGTCTAGACACCCTTTATTTCCAAATTTTTTTTTTTAAAATTGCAATTTGCGTCTAAAATACTTGACTTAAATTGACGCCGTAACCTTGGAAAGGTTTGCGTTCAAATTGCTTAAGGGTGAACCTTTTTTTTCCAATTTCAAAATCCCTATATAGCGTTCACGGGAGTAGTTTATGTGAGAAAGGGGTAGAGATTGAGGTGTTGTTTTGGGGTATTCCGGCCCCCAGATGATAACTGTCTGTCAAATTTCTATCCAAATGTTTTATCAGAATATTTTTTTTGTCCCGAAAAGATTTCGCGTTTTGAAAATAAGGCAAAAAAGAGGCGTGTTTCATTGGCGATGACTGAAAAGCGCCCATCTTCTTGATCTATACGCATTCATAACGTTTGCCGCAATAAAAAAAAAATTCCCGTGTGAGACACCGTTTGGCCTATCTCGCGTGGGTTAAAACACTAATATTTGCAGGGGGTGATCCAACACTTTTGGTGGGTACTGTATCTGTCCATCTTTTCGTAGCTGTTGACCCAGCTTATCACATCCCCCTCTTCACGTTCCGTGAACGTGGAGGAGTCTGGAACTTAATCTGCGCTGCCATAGCTACTGAGTAGGTGGGAATGGCTCCTACCACTATCGAAGTTCACCGGGCCTGCTTACACAAAGTAACTCACAACTGATGCTTCTCGTCGAGACGTCTCAAAATACCAATCTAATTCTTTCGTCGCCTCCTCAATCAGCGTTATCTTCCCCGTCCGCCCAGACTTGGGTCTTCTGTTCCCTGAAGCTTGTCTGCTAGGGTATAATATCCTGTTGTCTCGTCCTTCTGTCGTTCGCTGTCTCCAGTTGGTTTTCGAGTTCACTCCTTCTACACCTACAAACCTGAGTATTCGCATGGCCCACTTTCTCCATGGCCTCTGCTTTTTGGCAATGTACCGCTCGAAATAAAATTTTCTATTGCTGCGCCTACTACTGGCTGATTCCCTCATGTTGAAAATCGACCTAATTCGTCCCGTGATTGCAGTTGTTAACCTTACCTTCATCTGACAAAAAACAAACACTTCGCCTTAACCGAAATCCTTCGATCGCTAACAACAGCAACCTAAGGCATCCTGACGAACGATATTTCGTCTAAATCACGATCTTCCGATCGCAAACAACGGTAACCTACCGCTTAACCACGGTCAACTGACCGCTTTTACGAAAACACTCTTTTCTCAAATCACGACCTTTCCATCACCAACAAAAACAACCTACCGCCTCACAATGGTTAACTAACCGTATCCTAGGCCTCCTAATTACTACTAGGGTCTCACATTTCTCAAGGATTTCTTCCGGCGTTACATACCACCATCCATTTATTGTCAAGGTTGGCCATTAGAGGTCAGACCATCTGGAGCTAAGAAGCACTTGCCCACACAATACAGAGTCCTTTGTCTAAACTTGAAGCTATAACATGCTGTCAGAAGTGCTCTAACTAGAACGTTCACCCGACGACCACGTGTTGAATACAGTGTTGCAAACCTCTTAGTGACAACTAATTAAGATGGCGAGTTCACTTAAATCTACTGAACGTTTCGATTTCACCAGAGATTTTTCCAGTAGCTGGGCTTTTTTACGAGATGCTTTTGAGTGTTACATTAAAGCAACTAGGAAAGGCGAAACAGATGAGGAAGGATTAGTGGGGACATTGATTACCGAACTGGGCATAAAAGGACTAAAGATTTGCAATACCTTCGTGTTTAGTCCAGCTGCAGATGCAAACAAAAAATCAGTCCGCTGTTGGACAAATTTGCAGCTCATTTCGAGCCTCGGCGAAACGAATGTTTCGAGCGTTTCAAATTTCTACAACGTCGTCAAACCTCTGGGTAATCGTGTGAAACATGGCTAGTCGATTTGAGGTGCTTAATCAAGAATTGTGGCTCCAGAAATTTGGCTGATTCAATTTTGCACGATCAACTGGTGCTGTGTGTAGCCGACCCTGATACTCGAGAGAAAATGATGTTTTTAAACGCCTTTACTCTTCAGAAAGCATGTGAAATTTTAAGAGCTCGGGAAGCATCTCAAGCTCAGTTGATGCAGATGAGAACCATGGCAACGCCGATTGGCCGTTTCCATTTTTTGCACCTGCCATTTGGTATCAAGTCAGCGCCAGAGGTGTTCCAGTGCGCAAGGTTCCAGCTATTTGGAGGCCTGGAGGGCATTGAAATATACTTTGATGATTTTCTGGCATGGTGAGAAACCGAAGAGCAGCTGAGTGAGCGGTTGGCAGCACTGTTTTCTCGCTGCCTCCAGCACAATTTTAAACTGAATCTTTCCAAATGTGATTTTTTCTTGAAAAAGGTGCCATGGTTAGGTCACATTATTATGGAAAGGGGACTCCAAGCCGATCCGGATAAGATAGAGGCAATTGTCAACATGCCGGAACCCCGTGCCAACAGGATCTCACTCGCATCTCAGGTATGGCAACCTGCCTCGAACAGTTCTGCAACAACCTGGCAAATCACACACGCCATCTACGGGATTTGCTTAAAGATGACACCGAGTGGATCTGGGAGGGGCAACAACGCTTGGCTATGGCACGATTAAAAGATACGTTCGCATCAACTCCCACCCTACGCTTGTACTATACGAACCTGCAATGGTAGTTTCAGTGGACGCCTCGCCAACTGGGCTTGGCGATGTTCTGCTTCAGGACAGTCAGCCCGTTGCTTTTTCCTCGGGTTCTCTAACGGGTACGCAGAAGTGCTACTTTTCAAATTGAGAAAGAGCTGCTGGCCGTCCAGTTTGGGCTGCATTGCTTCCAAAAATACATCTACGGCCAACCCGTAGTCGTTGAAACGGATCACAAGCAACTGGTAGGTCTGGTGTACAAACCTATCCCGTAGAAAAAGAAATGCTTGGAGCGAGCTTATTCTTGGGTAACGCTAAAGCCCAGCACAAGCTCAGGGATTGTAACCTTAGAAAATTTAACTTTCAGTATAACAATTTCTAAGCTTCAACCAAGCCTGATAATGCTAGGTTGCACTAAGCCTTTTTTAAAAATCTTGCAATAGGTTTAAATTTGCTTTTATGTTTAATGGCTACGTTTTCTAATTTTTCTTCACACTATTAATACCCCTATTATGATTCCATTATATATAGGAATGTTAAATCAAAATACAAATTTCCATTCAATTTTTTAAAATCCGTTTTCATTGATAAAACACGCACGTAAATGTTATACATCACAGGGAAAGATACATATAATATCTGCTCGTAAGCAGCAGTTACATAATTCTGAATTAATAATTGCACAGTGATGCACAAGGAAAATTTCCATTAAATTAATAACGCTTCATCATCTTCGCTATGTGCTGGATGATGAAAGCATGCAGCAGATGTAGCACCATCACACCTTGCCAGAATGGCGGAAGCCCTCTTCTTGTATTCTGAATTTTCCGTTGACAGTTTTGTGCTGATAGAACTTCTGATTTGTTGTGTTTCCACCTGAATGTTGTAGTGTTTTTCCCAAAAGTCGGTGACATAATCTGCAAATTTGAAAGGGTAGGTGGTGACTTGATGCCCTTTTTAAACATTAACAAAAGAATAATACTTACAATAGCCTAAACGGGATCAGCAGGAAGAGCGGGTTTTGGCGGACCATCTGACTTGTCATTCTTCGCCTTTTTACCGCTAAGAGAATGCTGGGTCATGAACGTCCTATCCCATAAATCCTCCATGAGAACGTTGATCATGGCTTTCATGTCAGCGACCTTTTTACCTCCCTTGCCGTAACTCACTACGTTCTTTAGCGCATTTGGATTGATAAGTGTTTCACATGAAAGACTTAATTTGACCTAAAATTTTAAAAAATAATGAATATTTTAAGTAGGGCAATAATATATGACACTTAAAAAGTTACTTTTTGAATACCGCCGGCTGTATTATCCCTCGGCCTGTCCTGCTGCGTATTACGTCGTTCAGCTGTTGAAAAAATTTCTTTCAATAATTAGCTAATTGCTCGATGTCGCTAACTAGCGACAGAAGGGCAATTGTGATTGCCGATCAAGTGGCGAGACCTGGATCCATATAGGTGTTGACCTTGTGTAATACAGCTGATTTTTCAAAGCAGAAACAAATGACAGTCACCTCAGGCCCTCAGGAACTACGCCCCTTCAGACCAATGAGGATTTCAAATAAACAGATAACCATAACAAAAAATTGCTTAATCTTCTGCCGGGATTCCGCCAACAACAAAAAATGGGAAAGTTTCGGAACATCATTACTTCGATTGACTTCCGCTGGCTCCATTGCTTCCTTTCCTGTAACTGGCATGTTTAAAAGGAAAGAAATTAGAACCGGGTTGGCGGGTGGGAATTAATCATATGGATCCAGGTCTCGCCACTTGATCGGCAATCACAATTGCCCTTCTGTCGCTAGTTAGCGACATCGAGCAATTAGCTAATTGCCTACAAGTGGCTCGACCTGGATCCATATAGGTGACTTTAAAGCATACTGAAATGATGGTCTAACGACTCATGTGCAATGCGCTTGCTACCGATGCACCCGCAGTCGGGCCACGGTAAAAACGGGTAAATGTGGATTCCGACTTCCAACAACCTGCTGACAAGATAGCGTCCGTTGGTACACCTCGATTTGCCGCGTTGGAAGCCGAAGCTCCACGCGTAGAGTGGGCCGAGTAAATGGTCGTGTCTACTCCTGCCTCCGCCAAGATTGACTTGATCCAACGTGCCACCGTTGAACCGCTCACTGAACTTCGAGGCGGGCGTAGACCCAGCAGTAGCAATCTAGCTTTTGCCCTTACACGGAACTGCTCCGAGACGGAAATATACTGTTTCAAAGTCTCCACCGGGCATGCTAAGGAAACGGGGTGCAATTTTTTCAGGGTAATCACTTGGAGAGGGGACGCCCGTTGAGATTTCCTAGGCGCCGACAGGGAAAACTTGGCTTGTTCGTCGTCAATCACAATGGAATCTTTGACGATGTTGGCCAGTTCCGAGACCCTGCATAGCGATGAGAGTGCCAACAAAACTGCCAACTTAGACGATAAGGCGGCCAACAAAAGTCCATCATTAGGGCCCAAGGAGATAATATAATTTATTACTAAGTTTACATCCCAAAAGCCTGCATACTTTGGAGCCGGCGGCATCTTGTTGTAGGCCCCTTTCATTAATTTTACCACGAGAGGGTGTTTACCGATGTCGACGCCGTCGATCTTACCCAAGGTAGAGGAAAGCATAGAGCGGGCGACGTTAACTGTCCTATATGCCTTTCCCTCGCCCACCAGCCACGATAAAAATTCAAGTACCTTCTCTAAAGGTGGAGACATGGGATCCGCTCAATGCCGTACATACCAACTGTGCCAACCGTTCCAAGCGGATTGGTAAGCAGCTGATGTGGAGTTGCGCACTCCACCCAGGAGAAGGTTGACCACTTGGTCCGAAAAGCCGCCGCTTTCCATTTGATTCCTGACAACCGCCAGGCGATTAGTAGGATCGATTGCGCCAGTGGGTGCTGTTGGCCCGTCGGGCCCAACAAAAGCTCCCTCCTCGGAAGAATCAACGCTGGCTCGCACGTCAGCTCCAGCAGTGACGGGAACCAAGGCTGGGCCGGCCAATACGGGGTCACGAGCGTCAGCTCCGCCTGCTCCCTCCATATCTTGGTCAGACATTTCTGAATCAGACAAAATGGCGGGAATGCGTATGCGTCTATATCCTTCCAGCCGATGCTGAAGGCGTCTACTGCTAACGCGCCCGGATGAGAGCCCCAGCTCACGAATCGGTCCATCTGCCTGTTCCATAACGAGGCAAATAGGTCCACCTGTAGGCTCCAACGAGCTCTTAGGTGACTGAATACGGCTGGATTCAGCATCCAGTCGCTTGAGTCCGACGGGGCCCTTGACAGGCGATCTGCAACTATATTTTGGGCACCGGGAAGGTAAACGGCATTAATATTGATCGACCGCGATTCACACCACGCTACGATCTCCGCGCTAATCCGGCACAGGCCTTCCGATCTGGATCCGCCTGACTTGTTCACATAGTGAACCGCCGTGATGTTATCCAACATCAACCGCACTGCAACCCGAGAGGCCTGGCTAGTAAATGATTTCAATGCGTATAAGGCTGCAAGCAGCTCCAACTCATTGATATGGCGAGACCGGTCCCGGCCCGTCCATGGCCCTTTTGCCGACGCGTCGTTTAAGGTCGCGCCCCACCCTGAGAGGGAGGCGTCGGAAAAAATGATGAGGTCCGGCTCTTGAGTCGAAAGCGGCCTACCATTGGCCGTCTCAACATTGGTTGCCCACCAGTCGAGATCCAAATTAGATTCCCTGTCCAGAGAAATTAGGGTTGACAGATCCCCGCCGGCCTGGGCCGATTCTCTCAAGAACTGCCGTTGGATGCACCGGTAATGGCCCTGTGCAAAGGGAATCGCTTGAATCGCCCAGGCCAGATTACCCAGAATTTTAGACACTTCTCTTAGAGAAACCGTTTTCGAGACCCGAGCCTTGCGACAAATTTCAATAATCTGTTGGGTCTTGCGGGGCAAAAGGGAGAGCGGTAAGGATGTCGAATTTACAATAAGACCCAAAAACTCTCTCTCTTGAGCGGCCACGCCCAACGACTTTTCCCAGTTGATTAAAAACCCGCATTTGATCAACAAATCTACCGCAAACTTAAAATCACGCTCTGCCCCTTCTTTGGACTGGTTCAAAATGAGAAAATCGTCCAAATAGACCACTATTCTTATCCCCCTTTTCCTTTGGAAGGCCACCAAAGGTTTAAGAATTTAAGTGAAAGGTCCAGGGGGCGGATGCGAGCCCAAAACAGAGGGAAGAGAACTGAAAAACGGACCCTGCCCATAAAAATTGCAGGAATTTTTTATGTTCCGGGTGAATGGGAATGGTGAGGTATGCATCTTGTAAGTCGATTTTTGTAAAAAAGTCGCCCTTCCTCACCATTCCCTTCATTACATTGACGCCCTCCATTTTGAAATGAATATGCTCGACCAATCTATTTAAACCCTTTAAATTTATAATCGGCCTAAACCCTCCGGAACTCTTGGGGATAACAAATATGCCACTCACGAAACATAAATCCCCTAGTGGAACCTGTTCAATAGCCCCTTTAGCTAGAAGCGATGCGACTTCAGTGTTACCGATTTCCTTCATCTCGGCATTAAAGTGCATGTTGCCACCCGGCCGATTCTGGTACGGCACCTCTAAAAATGGGAATTTTGCCCCCAAGGACACGATTTCCAACACCCATCCGTCAGACGTTAGCGACGACCAAAAGGAGGAAAACCGGCGGACTCTGCCCCCGACCGTCGGAGGGGACATAGCAACAGGAGATAAAGGAGGGGACATAGCAACAGGAGATAAAGGAGGTGAAACTAACCTCGATCCGCGATTGAATGAAGATCCGGGTCTGGTGCCGCGTTTGTTGAAGTTACCATGGAGGGTGAAGCCGGATCAAGTTCTGCCACTTTTCGCCCCACGCGAGCTGCCGCTGGGTCTGCTGTGGCGGCTAGAAGAGGATGTAGATGGCCGTCCCCCCGGGCTGGCCCAGCGACTTCAATTTCTGGTCATCGGATGCGTCTCTGACCATGCTGCGGAGAAAGGTGCGGCCGAAGAGCAGGCCGCAATCCCTTGCCTTGAACCGGCCCGGTTCCGACAATAAGGCCTCGAAACGGGGGTCCGTCTGGTGTAGCACGTTCTCCCTTCTCTGCTTCGTTATGCTGTGAAAAACGTGGCCCCACAGCTGAAGCGCCGACTCTGCCGCGCTGATCAGGACTGGATCATTAGAGGCCGATGCACTGCCCAAAAGATACAGCATAGGCTTGGCGATGTCCAATATTTTAAATTGAGAGGCCACTAGGGCCTTTTCCTTAGCCTCCGCCTTGCTCGCCTCTCCTCCTCTTACTTCCTTGAGCCTCCGTGCCATGGAGGGGTCCAGCACTGGGACTTTAAACTCAAAAGAACGCTTCTCGAACGAGGGATGAAAATTTTCCCTAAGCTGTTTGGCCTCCGTCGGTTTCTGGGCAGAGGTCATCCAAGACCTGAGTTCTTTCGAACGGGCCTTGTCGAGACGGAAACTTTTGGGCAGAAGTGGTTCCTGATCGAGGGGTGGTGGGATGGCATCGGCGATAATTAACTCACCATCATCTTGAATGGCTGTCGGAGGGAGGTCGGTATGAATACTGATTTGGTCCGTCGGTCTGGCTTGCTCGGTTGAACGGGTGCTATTGCGGCTCGACGATCGGCTACGGTTACGGTAGCGGCTGAGGCTGCGAGAGCCACTGCGGTTGCGGTTGTAGCTGCGTGAGCGACTACGAGGGCGGCTGATAGTCTCCCTTCGACCGCGGATCCTGCCTCTACGGTCCCAGTCTCGATCTGCGCCCCTCCTCTCTTTCTCTCCGGTCCGACGGCTATGGGCGCGTAGACGATTGCGATAGTCCTGATTTCTCGAGACGGAATCTGAACTCGAGCTGGGAGAAGAGATTGACGAACTTGACGAACTTGACGAACTAGACGAAGAAGACATGTTCTCTCTTTGAAAGCTGAAAAAGGTCTGAAGGGGCGTAGTTCCTGAGGGCCTGAGGTGACTGTCATTTGTTTCTGCTTTGAAAAATCAGCTGTATTACACAAGGTCAACACCTATATGGATCCAGGTCGAGCCACTTGTAGGCAATTGCAAATTTTCCTTGAGACCTTATTTTGAAAATAGAATAAGGTTAGTTTTGACATATGTTTCTAATAAATATAACCATCTAAGTGCTTACAATTGGACAAATTAGCACATGAATTTCCTCCCCTTTTATTTTAATGACTTCTTCCATCGTTGCTAAGTCTTCTTTCTAATTTAGTTTTTTTTCTCTTTAACTGTACATTTTCCCTTTTAAAAAAGAGCAAGTAAGGTAACAGTAAAGCCACAGAAAAAGTAGTATCGTAAGGTTATATTACTTGACCAATTGATCGTTTTCCAGTAGCTGCTGTTTGCTGATGGTGTTGTTTCTGGTGTTCATCGTTCAGTGAATTTAGTGGAGTAGATGGGACCGTACAAGGCACATTTCATAGCGGAGTCAAAGCAGCTTTGTTTCGGTTCGATCAACGACACACACGTTGCTACTTGCCGGCCAGACCTGTGACTCATTCTCAATTGATATCAGTGCTGATGATGTTTTCCTCGTTTCATCATCATGAGATTCGTGGAAATCTTCACTATCTGAATCAAAGCTGTCCTCTCCAACAAACATTTCTTCTTCGTCAGCTGTGACAGCTTCCCGTACCTGCTGAGAGTTCAAGTTCTTGGATTTCAGTGGTCCCATCAAACGTTTCTCATCTGAATAAATAGGAAAGCGTTAGTACTGATTATTCGTAAATGATTTCAGATATCAATGAATTAAGACAATAGTAATATATATATGTAAGAAAATATTGGTAACGTAAACAAAAGATAAGGCAATAGTGATAACAATATGTAAGACAATAGTAACGTAAGTCAATAGGCTATGTTACTTACTTGACATTTAAGAAGCGTAGCAGACTTCATTGGCCACTTGCAATTTGGTTCAAGAACAGGTATGATAAAAGAAGATTTGTGATTCTTTGGCCATCTAAACATGTAACCCAGTACTGTGAATATTAAATATAACAGGCATGAAAAATAGAAGGTACTCACATTACAGCAATTTCTGTTTGTTCACTAATAAGTTTCTGCACTTGGGCAACTATTGAGAACAAACCAACATGTAAAATGGTGGTGAATAATAATACATGGTTTCTTAATAAACTCTAACATACCCATTCCTAATTCCCGTTTTTAAATTTGAGAAGGATAAAGGTTTCCTGACCCTCCGTCTCACTTGATGCCTAATGATCAAACTAAAATGTTAGAGTTCTATTCTACAGAAGAAATCACAAAATGTTAACTCACGTTACTCACGAAATCAAACGTAAGTAAAATTGAGAAAAACTTCTCTGCTCTCCTATATCAGTTCAACTCCGCCATATTAGTGTAACCACTTTTGGCGCTGAATTATTTCGCGTTGTTGCCAGTAGCTTTTTATTAATATAAAACAAATTGTTTTTGCAAGTCGGTAACTCGTTAATTATATGGTATTAGCAGACGCAACTCATCCGTCCCATTCTGAAAGTGATAGATAAAATTTTCTCTTTTTTAAAGCGTGTGTTGAGAACGTTTAATATGGGAAAAAGAAAGCATATTGATGGCCAAGACAACGGAGTGCTTAGTAGGTTTGTAAAAAGGAGATTGGCAATTAAAAATTCGAAGGAAGAAGTAGATGACATACTGAATAGAGATATTGAAGCAAACGCGTCAGAGGCTACGACAGAATTCAGTTTAAATTCCAAAGCTGAAAATTCCAGCAAAATTTTTATGCCCCCTGATAAAACAGAAGACATCGACAACGACTTGCAAATCACGTTGACTGATGAGGAAGTAAATTTTTTTAATTGATTTCCTTAGCTTGTAAACACTAACAATATTTGACAAATATTTCTCTAATTTTTCAATTTGTAGGTTTGTGAGACAAGGGAAATTAGTGAAAACGAAAGCTCTAGCTATTCATGTGAAAAAAGTGATTCAGAATCTGAGGTATTATTCTCTAACATGTGAAACTGTTTATATCGACAGTCATAAACCTATTTTTTAAGTCTGAACTTTACATTGGTGACAAGAACTTTTACGAACCATCTCAATATTTACCTCTGCTAAGCTTAGGATTTTATTTCAAGAATAAAATTTCAAAGAAGGCTTTTCATCAAACGTTGAAGTTGATGCAGATTGCTACACAAGATAATAAACAACAATTAGGGATCCCGTGTTGTGTTTGAGTCAATATTCACACTTGACAGCCAACATTGAGAAACAGTACATATGCCTTTCAAAAGACTGTGATGAAATTCTTGAAATCAATGCCAAGGGTGTTCCCAGAACCAGACAGCCTTGTGGCCATAAATTCATAAAAGAAGACAAGGCTTGTTTCATGATTAAGGTACCAATCATACAGAAACTATTGCAATATCTTCAAGAAAGAGCCATACTAGAAAATAACCTTATTGTCTCAGCTATTGTACCGGATAAAGTAATGCGAGGAGACATCACTTCTGGTGGTTGTTATCGGGCCAATTATTACCCGGGAAACCATGACTGGAACTATAAATATTGACGGTGTTGAGTTCTTTAAGTCCAGCAAATTTAACTTTTGGCCGTGAATGGCAGTAATCAACGAAATTTCGTATAACAAGAGGCGATCAAATATGGTTTTGTTTGCACTATGGCACGGAAACAAAAACCTCCCCGTACTTCTTTTCTTGATTTTGCACTCAAAGAATTAAAGTCTTTCGAATCAAATCCGATCAAATTCAATGGAATCAAATATATCTTTCGACCTCTCATCGTATCAGTTGATACGATTGCCCGTCCAATAGTGCGCAATTCCATACAATTTAACGGAGAGTTTGGTTGTGACTGGTGTCTGCATCCTGGTAAGACAGCAAATTTCTTTCATGAAAAATAATAAAAGGCTATACAAACACAATAATAATTTCAACGTGTGCGTACAATTTCTAGGACAAACTATAACAATTAAAAAGGGACATTCTCGTGTTTACCCAGAACCAGGGATGTTTCCTACTTTCCCCATACGCAGTATGGAGCAACATGATGCCGATCTTCAAGTATAAATAATTCAGTATGAAAACTCTGTTATAGATTGACTTAAAGCTTACATTTTTTTTAAAGGTTGTGCTAGAAACGAGAAAACCTTATCATGGTATTTGCGGAACGAATTCGCTTATGCAGTTTCAAGACCTTGATCATGTAAAGGCAGAAATTCCGGATTACCTACATGCTGTGTGTCAGGGTGTCATTAAGTTTTTTATTGAATTGTGGACTAAAACCAAGAACCACAAAAACCCGTGGTATCTTAATAAGCAAAAACGAGCTATTTTTGATTTGCGCATTAAAAAGATCAAGCCCCCCCATGAGATAACTCGAACTCCTTCCCCTTTAACTCGCTTATCGGATTGGAAGGCTTTGGAGTACCGTGCGTTTGCATTGTATTATTTTTGCATCTTAGAAGATTTGCTTCCTAAAATTTTTTTTGATCATTTTAGTTGGCTTTCGTATGGTCTACAGGTTTTACTTCAAGACGAGGTTTCCGTAGAAAAAGTTAAAGAGGTAGAATTCTTATTTTCAAATTTCGTTAGAGAAACTGAAACACTTTATGGGGTTAAACATATTCGCTTTAATTTGCATCTATTGACGCACCTGTCACAGAGCGTTCTGCATTGGGGTTGCCTTTAGGCCACTTCAATTTTTATTCCTGAGTGGTTCAATAGGCAGTTGAGATCCTTGGCGAAAGGATCTCAAGGAATTATAAATCAAATTGCTGGAAATTTTTTTATACGGAACGCCGTGAGGAAAGATGCGGAAAAGTTGATGTCAAATTTCATTTTACCGAAAAGAGTATCTTCGTTATTAGAAGAGCTGTTTCATATTCCAAATCGTTTGGTTAGGAAAAAAAACTGCCTTTCTGTGGATGGAATTCATTTTAATTTGTTAGAATTACTATTTTATAACAAACTAGCTATGTCCGAAGAAGTGGCATTGCGCAATTTGTTTGCCGAAACTGGAGACCCATCATGATCATTAGAAAATATCCCAATTGATGATCAATCTATAGATGTGTATTTATCGTTTTCGAAAATGCAGAATGCGAGTAAATCAATATTTACTTCGTCAAAGTATTTCCGATCCAAAAAACGGGAAAATTACTACGCTTATATGTCTGATGGTTCTTTTTTCAAAAGCCACTGAAAATTCTCAAATTTTATTATCGTCAAATAAACAAGGGTATATTCATTCAATATATTTAAACAATTACTATACAGTTGCGCTTATTTTCGATCATTTTGAAATTGAAAATTCTGATGTATCTGTTGTAATAAATTTTATTTTTATTTTATATATTATAGCGTCGCGCGCGTCACATCTAAGCATACATCAACTTACCTTTTAATACAGCTATCTCAACCAATTTATTTACATGCACAGTTTTTCCCTTTTTTTTGTGCCAAGCGCCAAGGTATTTCAAGGAAGCAAATCAAGGTAAAAAACTACTGGTTTGGAATCACCTTGGCGCAAGCATACGTTAAAAGGAAGAAAACTATGTATAGAGATTCATGCTTGGGAGTAGCTTTGTGCAAGCATTACAAACATGGATAAAAATATAATTGCTTGAAAAATACTTGGTACAAGCTGGTTTCAAGCTTGAAGCTTGAAAACAGCTTGTGCTAAGACAAAACACTGGCGGCCAAGCCAAAAAATTTCTACGGGATAGCAACGTGCTCTCCCAGAATTCGGAGAATAAGGCTTCAGCTTCAATGTCATGACTTTGAGTTAAAGTCCAAGCCAGGATGCAAACTTTACATGGCTGACACTCTCAGTCGAGCTCCTCACTGGAAGCTGTATACGGAAGACGTTGCCCAAGCGAGTGAGGAGCAAGTTCACGTGGTTTTGGAGGCCGTGATTCCTATTCTAGCTACACGTGCCCGATACGCCGCCACAACCGCAACTGATCCTTGTCTTCAAGTTGTCCGGAATTTCTTATCACGCGGCTGCCATGACTTAGCCGAGGTTGATGGCCTACTTCTGAAAGGAGAGCGGTTGATCGTCCCAAACGCGCCCAAACAAGAAATTATTAAAGGGGTGCACGATGACCTTTTTGGCGAAGTTAAATTAATCGAGCGCGCTAAGTTGGCCGTCTATTGGCCGGGATGCACCGAAGACATCCGTAACATGGTGGCTGGCTGCACCATCTGTCAAGAGAACAGAAATCGAAATCCTGCTCAACCATTATTTCCGTTCGAAATTCCGGAACTCATTATTTGCTGCTATCTCATAGCAGCTATATTGCTCTATATCATTATGCGCTGTGCCTCTCGGCATCCTTACAACATCAGCGGTGCTATGTGAAATGGACCGCGTATTCTCGGATTTGGGGACCCCAGAGCAGCTTGTTTCTGACAACGGCCCACAATTTAGCATCACTGAATTCTGGGTTTTCTGCGGGCGCTACAAGATCCAATACACATAATGAAGCCCCGAATCCCCTCAGTCCAACGGTAAGGCTGAGCGCACGATCCAAACAGTAAAAAATAAAACATTGTGGAAAATGGCTGTACGTGGTAGTTCTTTGTGGCAAGCTTTAGCGGCTCAGATCATCAGATCAACACCAGTCTCGGACAAGTTGCTGTTACCCGCCGTGTTATTGCAAGGCCACAGACCTTCGCGGTGCCCGACCATTTCTGCCTGCAACCCTACAACCACGGTTCATCAGTGCGTCGACGGTAAAAAGCCAACTTCAGCTACGCCAAGCCACCACCTGTTTCACGAAGGATCACCCACCTGACGTGCGTGGATCAGCGTTATTGATTGGACAGCAAGTCAGAGTGAGGATTTCCTGAAATTAGATTCCCGGCACAGTTAGTGGCGCCTGCGAGAATCCGCAATTGTACATCATCAAAACGAAAGACTGACGATCATTTCGCCGAAAATGACGGGCCATTAACATTGTCCGGGGTACCGAAACTACTCCACAGACCTAGACGCAGAAATCGTTGTTGCCAGTTCCCCGTTTTTCATTACCTTCTCCCTTGTCGGCAGCACAACCATTGCAGTCACCGGCGCAAAATCCTATCCAAGTAGAGAGTCCGTTAGACGTATTGTCGCACACGTCTGCAACCCCATTTTATGGGTCTCCGCCGTTTTCCTCATTCATTCAACAAGGTCCGGCCAGTGCGTCCGGTCCGGCCAGTGCGTCCGGTCCGGCCAGTGCGTCCGGTCCGGCCAGTGCGTCCGGTCCGGCCAGTGCGTCTGGTCCAGCCAGTGCGTTCGGTCCAACCCATACGCCAGACCCTAGAACCCCTTGCCGTTCCCGTAAGCTGCCAGCTGGAGGGGCACTACCTGAAGTTGCTGTCGGTACTTGGCGCCACCAAAGAAGATATAATCTTCCCAACGGTTCCCATTTTTTTTTATCCACCTCTAAACCCTGAATTGTCTCAAATGGCTACAGTAACCGCCATTCACTTTGAACGCTTGTGCGTTTTACCATAAGAAACTGAACCATCTGAACCTTTGTTCAGCGTGCGCTTGCAAGTACAAAGTAGAGGTTGGTACTGGGAGTATGCCAGAGGAAGGACACCGCGCCGATTCGCTTAAAGTTACACATGTGTCGACAAAAAATTTATTCAGGGAATTCATATCATAAGTTAGTACCAGGGTATTTCTAGAATCTACAGAGGATTGAAATCCGCATCAATGTCATTAAACAGCATGCAAATGGTTCAAGCCGTTTGTATACAATTAAAGAAATAAAAACACCCTTTCTCCATAAGCTAACATGTAAGAAACACCATGTTCAAAGATAATTGGGTTTTACTTTGACGGAAAAACCAGCAATCAAAAAAATTTTTCAATCTTACCGCTAAATAGAAAATTTTCTTAGCTATTAAGCGATATAAATGTATAAGAAATAGCTTATATCTTAGACCAGAATAAGCGGGTTGGAGTCGTGCGCGTTTGACAGGGCGCTTATGGTAAACCACACAAGCGTTCAAAGTGAATGATGGTTATTGTATATGCATATTATTTTGTTTAGTTTTTTTCTTCCATCAAAGCATCGATCCTTGAAGTTTCTCACATTTCACTGTTTTTTGTCCAAAATTACCCTGTAAAGGGAGATGTCATGGTTGGCCACTAGAGGTCAGACCATCTGGAGCTATGAAGCTAAGGGGCCCACACAATACACAGTACTTTGTCTCAACTTGAAGCTATAACAAACTTGAAGTTATGACAGTTATCATCCTCAAGCAAACGGGGCTGTGGAAAGTATGAATCGTACGTTAGCAGCATTTCTTTCCATGTATTTTAGTACTCACCGGCATGATTGGGATGACACCCTAAAGTACGTATACTTCGCGTACAACACAGCCAGGCAAGAATCCACAGGATATTCTCCATTCGTCCTCCTCTATAGTTATAGAGCAAAACATCAATGAAAAATTGTAAAAAAATGGAACTGATAGGCAATCATGTGATCCGCGAAGGTTGTTGAAACTGAATAAAAATCAGGCACATCCTTTTTGCTGTCACAGTTAACTTTTGGTCTTGGTGTGATACAGGTATTCCAAGATGCCACCCTTTCCGATGTACTGTCCGATTGGTAGTACTTCGACGTGGCCGTTGTGCGCTTCGCTGAAATTGACTTCCGTAACCCTGTGAGCCGGTACCGTTGCCTCAACGTGAGGAATCGAAGGCTTTTTGAGACAATCCGAAATGAAACTAAGGATACGGGTGCCTTTTTGGATTTTACGCTGAATTTTTCGGCATTCGTTCTGTGTATGGCCTCGTTTGCCGCAAAATTTGGCTTTATCTTTTTCCATAGATTTTTGCTGGAGTTTTCGGCAATCCTTCAGTGAGTTACCCTTGTAGACACAAAAATCACATATGATGCCGGGTTGCAATGGTCTCGGGTAAGGGGTCGTATTTCCAGTGGGGTCGGGTTGTGCTGACCCGGGTCTAACGGGGCGGTTCCGGTGCGGTGGATCAAATTTTGGGCATTATTCTGTTGATATCCTTGAAAATTGCCAGGGAAGTTTTCGTTGTTTGTCTAGGTTTATTTTCAAATTTCCGATTTTCGGTTTGGCTGAAAAATGCTCATATGAGTTGTGATACATTGTCGGAGAGTTGTCGAATCTCTGTACAAAGATCGGATTGAGGATTACTTGTTTGTGAATTTTATTGTTAAATTTACCGCCGGTAGCATTGTGTTTATCATTTCCTGATGTTGTTTGATGGTTTCATGTAAAAGGTATTGTCGGAGAGTTGTCGAATCTCTGTACGAAGATCGGATTGAGGATTACTTGTTTGTGAATTTTATTGTTAAATTTACCGCCGGTAGCATTGTGGTTATCATTTCCTGATGTTGTTTGATGGTTTCATGTAAAAGTTCAATTTCATTTGGCTCATTTCAAATGCTCACTGCGTTCACATATTCCCTCTTGCTAGTTTTTTTTTCACTTTCCAAACTGAAGGTATATTTGTTGGTTTCCATAACTAGGGTTTCGAATGTCGTGTATGGCATGTACCTAATTTTGTTTCGGAGGAAGAGGTCTATACACTGCAAAACTGTTTGTCCTGAATACCTAGAGGCTAGTGTTGTCGTCTGTAGTTTCATTTTCTTTTTTGGGGTATCCCTTCTCAAAGAGGATTTTGAGGCAGAAAGCGTAGTCTAGAATGAATGTGCCAGGTCGTCTATCACTCCCTTCAAATTTCGTTTGGAAGAAATCGGATGTTTCGTTTCCAAGGAAACGTTGCAGGAGTACAGCTTTTGTCTCTTCGTAGTCTTGTGTATAGCTATCCAATATGTTTTGCAGGATTTCATTTGCTGTACCGGTCATTTTTGTGATGAGCTTGTTGATTTTTTCGTCGTCGTTCCAGTTTGACATGGCTATGACATTTTCGAAAAGTTTAATCCATCGATCGAATCTTATTTCTGGGCTACCTGAAAGATAAGGTAATTGAAGTAGCATTGTAAGAGCGCATTGACCTTTTTGGAAATCTTGTAGATCACATATCGGTTTACAGTTGTTGATGTTCGCTTAATGGATATAGCTATTGTTAGCTGGTGTAACTGTTGGTTTGCTGACTGGCTGGTTTTTTTTGTGGTGACTTGTTGCAACGTTCATTGAGATAATGTAATGCGTTGGCGAGTGCATCTAGTTCCTCTCTTGTCGTAAGTACGGTTGGCGATGGTTTTTCTCTGACCGCCGATAGATGGCGCTACTGGACAAGTTGGTTGCTGTCGGCTTCGGCTGCTGATTGTGTTGTTCTTGCTTTCAAGATTTTACTTTGAGCTTCTGTCGGTTGATACTGGCTTGTTGTTATTTATGTTGACGTTGGAGAGTATGTATTCCTCTTCTCCACTACATTCTTCATGCGTTGAATCGATGGTTGAGTTTTCGCTAAAACTTTCCTCGGTATAATGGTCGCTTCCTCCAATGCTGCTAGCAGATGAAAAGATAATTGCTTCATCTCTTCTGGTAGGCCAGTTACGGTTTCCAGATGATATAGAAAGGTCCCCTGTTGAGAGACATTGTCTGTAAATTTTTTTCCTGGTTAAGATATATACTTTTTGTTAGTTTCACATACAGCCGCAAGAAGGCACCGTGAAGGGTCTCCTCCAGTGACGGTTTGTGACACGCACTGATGAAGTTGCTTTTCTGTGTACGGGTTGTGATTAACCCAATGCACTGATTGACTTCTGCCAGAAGAGAGAGGGTCACTATTAGGTCTTTCAAAATTACCTCTGCGTTAGCAAATAAAGGACCGATCAGGTCTTGGATCTGTTGACGAGAAGGCAACGTCAAATAGCGTGGGTTGTATAATGGCTGCTGAAGTAGGAAGTTCAACTTTTTTAACAGGTAGAATCGGAGAACAGCCCGGGGTAGGGACGTCGCTTGTTTCGGTAACGGGAAAACAATAATTAACTTCGCTTGGCATTTCACCGATTCTTTTGCGTGCCGTTCCTGATATATAAGCAAACTGATCCGTAGTTTTTGAAGGGCTTGACAATATACCTTTTCCCGGTGTAGCTTGATTTTCTCTTGTTGTGTTCATTTCGCTCCACACGATGAATGTTTGATAGAAAGAGCACTTCGATTTTCTTGTTGGTGCCTGCTTGTTTGTTCATTTGGCACTATGATAGCGTGACAGGTCTTAGCGGAGTCTGAAAGGGTACTGGTAGAATCTTCGATGGCGTCACGGCAGGGGGCATGGGAAGGGTTATTTATTTCCCCTTGTTTTGAGGTAATTAAGGCAGTTTCCTATCTTCACCACCAGGTGTTGTTATATCGACGTCCGTATCGCTGAATCCTGTAGGGAGTGGCTATCTTCTTATCCAGTCGATTGCTCGCGCAAGGGTGGAGGGGCTGCTTGATACCGTTTCCTTAAAATTTTTCCAGCGTGACGATTCCGCTTGCTTTCGAAATCAAAGATTTTCTCCACAAGGTAAGAAAGCGATTTATAGCTAACGGTGGAAAGGGTAGGTCTCTTGATGTGAACCTTAGAAGAGGCCATGGAAAGCGCAAAGGAATTGGCAGCAAAGTCTTATTTTTAGCACGCGTATACGTCGACATTATCGTTGAATTCAATAACCGTTGCCACCAGATGTAGAGTAACGCATTGATGCGTCATCTTCTCTACGTGATTACGTAGTTATTGGAAACTAGGCTTTTAACCAAACGTCTTGTATAAACCGGCGAAAAAAATTAAACAAGTACAGGTAATTGTACAGTACAGTAATTGAACTAAAAGGACAAACCGAATATGGTTGTAGACTGCGGGTTGGGCGAGCCGACGAAGGCTCCAAGGATGGTCAGGGTCCCAGACAGGAACTAAACTGAACTGGTCTTTTTGGGATGCGCACTACCTTATATATGTAATAATTCAGGCCGTGACCTACTTTCATCATCAAAAAGGCGATATGTTAGGTCGTGTAAAGGCCAACCCTAGTCAAATTGCCAGGAACTGTTAACTGGTTAAAATCGTATTTAAAGAGGGTTTAATTGGGATAAAGTAGGGGTCAATGTTTTTCTTATTTATAGGTAACAAGAGAAATTTACGAGGGGCAGGTTGCTGGGTAGTCTTGTGTAAAGGCTACCCCTAAACTAGTTTACTAATATAAAATAAAAAGTAAAAGAAGTTAAGCGAGACTTAAGTTGTCATTCGGGCGGAACGCCATGTAATTTATGGGACTTGCGCTGTGGGGGTGTTATACTGACAAGTGTGTGTGTAAGACTGTGTGTATTGAGCTCTGCATAGTGGGGATATACCATTCTGTCGGTGACGTGGCATCTAGCGGTCAGCACTAGAGACACTACAACATCTCCCCCCTTACACTTTGAATAAATACACAACGTGACACAGTTATAGGGACTGAACGAAATTACTCATGACAAACAGAAATGCCACATCGAGTATAAACAAATACACTAAGAAACAAGTCTTGATAATGAACACGCTATAGCATAAGAACTGCGATGCGGAGAGACTAGAGGTACCCGCAAACCAGATGACATACGCGTGACAAATGCGACAATAAAGACAATACAAAATAGAAAAGAAAAAAAAACAAAAAAAAAAACAAAAAGAGAGACTGCAAGCTGCTACTCTTGAATGGCCGCTGGTTCCGCTCCCAAGTTTTTACCTGCTATTTGCACAACCGGATCAGGAGGACGAGCCGGACTAACGAGACGGACCGTCTGCTCTGACGAACGGGCCTGACGCTGCGCTGCCACCCTGGAACTACTACGTGAACTCGCTGGCCAAACCTTGGCCGTACGCGACTTGCGAACAACTTGATGGCATGCAGCCTGTGATTGAGAATCCGCCGGCGAAGTCGTTGCGGAAGAAGAAGTGACCACCACCAGTGGCCCCGGCGGAACTGTTGACGGCTGATTTATAGCTGCCGGAACTGATGAAGCTGCTTGACTGTTGACAGCGAGAACAGGAGGAGTTGGTGGTGTCCAAGACAACACCGGAAGTAGACTACTAGCGGATGCAGGTGCACGATAGCCATGAACACTAACACTAGATGAAGGCCCAGCCACTCCGCTACTCTGTGGACCGACGCCGAATCCCGCTGAAGGCGAGTTGTCCAGATTGATGTCACGACGTGTGCGACGAAACGCTCGTCCGTCCATCAACCGAACCACATACGAGTCCGGCTCACTGCATACAGCCTCCACAGCACCAGCCAACCATAGGCCAGAGACGAACGCTCTCACTCTTTGACCAACAATGAGCGCCGATCCTCGAATATCCGGACGACCCCCATGATTAAAACAGGCCGACGCTTGACGACGTTGGAGCTGGGCACGAACAAACTCTGCAGGCACATACTGCGGGACTAGACGATTTTGTAGAAAAGGCAAGCTGCCACGAAGGTTCCGCCCCTGTAACAATACTGCTGGAGATGGGAGCTCTGATGATATTGGGGTGGACCGAATCGCTGCCAACGCCTCCCACAGAGACCGCCCGTCAGCAAACATTTTCAACAGTGTCTTTTTAACTGTTTGGATGTGGCGCTCCACTAGCCCATTAGACTGTGCATACGTTGGGCTGGAGGACACGGACCGAATAGCGCGGCTTTTGCAATACGCTCGAAATTCTTTACAATCATACTGAGAGCCGTTGTCGGACATAACAACTTCTGGAACGCCAAAATCACTAAAGATTCTTTCAACCTCAGCGATGACGGACGAAGACGAGAGAGTGCGCAAGGAGCACGCATGCTGGCCATTTGCTGTACGCGTCGACCACCAGAACATAGTTGACTCCATTAAAAAGAAAGAGATCAGCCGACACCAACTGGAACGCATGCACCGGCAACGGCACTGGGCGAAGAGGCTGAGACGGATTGCGATTGCGATACGTTTGACATGTGGCACAGCTGGCCACCATGTTGCGAATATGATCGTCACAACCGGGCGAATACACGGCCGATTTTGCTCGCAAGACACATTTTACTTCTCCAAAATGGCCGTCATGAATGCCGGCCAACACCTCCTGTCGAAGCGCCACTGGAACCACCAGGCGGCTCCCGTTGAGTAGTAGACCACCAGCTTCAGACAATTGGTGGCGGACTGGCCAGAACGGCTTGACTGAAACGGGACACTGAGACTTGTGGTCAGGCCACCCACGACGAAGGACTTCCATGAGCAGGCGGAGAGTTGGATCAGCGGCCGTCGCTTCAGCAAACTTGACTCTAGTCGAATCATGAGGAATGATGAGGTCGAGAACGGCATGTACTTGCTCCTCGCAGTTTTGCGTGACGTCATCGTTGAAAAGGCTGGGCGACGGTGCCCGACTAAGCGTGTCGGCAATAAACAACTCCTTGCCCGGTTTGTATATGAGCTTGAAATCAAATCGCTGGAGCTGCAGGCGCATCCGCTGAATCCGAGGTGAACAAGAAGCAATCGGCTCGTCCAGGAGGCCAACCAACGGTTTGTGATCCGATTCCACCACCACCATTTGTTCATAAACGTACTGCCGAAAACGCATGAGCCCGAATTGAACTGCCAGGAGCTCCTTTTCGATTTGAAAGTATCTCTTCTGAGTATCAGTCAGAGACGTTGACGAGTACGCAATCGGCTGACTATCCTGTAGCAAGACTGCTCCAATTCCGATAGACGACGCATCAACCGACACAACCAAGGGCAGCGAATGATCAAAGAGGCGCAGCACTGGAAGCGACGACAAGGCCCTTTTTAGTTGACTAAGCGCCATCTGTTGAGGCTGCTCCAAAATCCACACCACGTCCTCCTTCAGCAAATCCCGTAGCGGTCTTGTTAAGCCCGCCAGATTTTCGCAAAACTTGTCCAGGTATGTCACCATGCCCAGCAGACGAACCAGATCCGCTGGACAAGTCGGATCAGGCATTTCCACAATCGCTGACACCTTAAGAGGGTCCAGCTTCAATGTTCCATGGCCAATGACATGGCCCAGCCATGGGATCTCCTGAAGAAAGAACTTGCACTTTTTTAACTGAAGCCGCAGGTCATGGAGGCGACAACGCTCGAACACTTGACGAAGATTGGCGAGAAGCTCCTCCTTTGTTTCTCCGACAACCTGAAAATCATCAAAATAGATGAGCACGACGGGCAGGTCTCCGAACAAGTCACTCATGGTATGCAGATAAATTTCGGGAGCCGATTTTAGCCCAAACGGCAGCCTGAGAAAGCGGTAGCGGCCTTTCGGAGTTGCCATGGTGCACAAGTAGGAAGCTGCTTCAGATAACGGAATCTGATAAAAACCGGAAGCAGCATCAAGGCTGCAAAAATATCGGGTCTTACCCAACTTGCTAAACAGCTGTTCAACGGTAGGGACTGCAAAATGCTGGCGTTGTATGGTTTTGTTGAGCTCAGACGGGTCCAAACAAATTCTCACGTCACCATCCGACTTTCCTACCACCATCATGCGGCTGACCCACTCAGTTGGCTCGTGTACAGGAACGAGGATTTCTTTGGCGACCATCTCCTCCAACTTTTTGAACACGCGATCCTCCAACCGGAACGGTAGACGACTCGCTGCACACACCACAGGATCCACCCGATTAGCACCCGAAAGCAACTTTATGTCATACTCTCCAGGCAATTTACCTAATCCCGTGAAAATATCCATATAATCCACAACAATTGGCGGTAGTGGGGTCTCAACTGGTGACTGTATGGTATCCACTCGCCTAATCAGATTTAGTTCGTCACAAGATGGCAGCCCAAGAAGAGGCGGCTGGCCAGCCTCATCAACAACAACAAAGTCTAAAACGAACACAGTGCCTCTATGAACCACTTTTGCCATGTGTAGTCCCAATACGCGTAGGAGACCATCTTGTGCACGATAGCTGCGAACAATGGGCCCGGGGCGAAGACGTTGGCTCGTTTTGGGCAGGCGAATAAACGACTCATACGGCAGGACATTACAGGTTGCGCCAGAATCTAGCTTGAAGTCAATGGTAACACCATCTACCGTCACCTGTTGGCGCCACTCTGATCCACCACCGGATGACGTTGACGTCAGTGCATGTGATCTAAAGTAGTCTTCTTCTATTGCCCGCGGGAGGGCCATCGCCGTACCGCCACGCTCCACATCACCAACCCAGTGTGTCTCCTCCTCCACAGTATGAACTCTAGCCGCAGGGTTTTATGCTTGACGTGGCGCCATCTGTTGGGGTGTCGAGGAAGTAGGACAGCAACTAGATACAGTGGGTCACCGAAAGTATCCGTACGGCTGAGAGGATCAGTAGGGAAAACGCGTTTTTCAAAACGCTCCCATAAATAGAATTCTCGGTGGAATTCAATAAAAAAATTTCGTAAGGTTAATATTAGGGTGGGGTTTCATGTGATTTTTTTTTAGAATTTTTCAACAACGCGATATGTGGTTTGTATCGCGTTCCAAAAGTATCCGTACGGCCGAGAGGCCTAGTAGGGAATGGGCTTACTTTGGAAGCCTGTTATTCGGTAACTACCTAATATTATAGGGTGGGAAAGTTCTTAAAAAAAAGAGCTGCATTAGCTCTATATGTGATTATCAGAACACATTTTTTGAGTTTCATTTATAGTAATGAAATTCAATATGAAAACACGGATTTAATAATTATTTCCGTTCCCCCTGAATGCTCGCTATAAAAAAAAAAATAAAAAAAAAAAAAAAAAAAAAAAAAAAAAAAAAAAAAAAAAAAAAAAAAAAAAAAAAAAAAACTATCGCTGTGGGAATTCCACCCTGGGTACTCTTTAAGGAATGCGGAGCGTTTTTGAATTAAAAGGATTTTTTGACCTTGCTCACCTCCCAGATGAACGCTGACTCGTTGATGGTGGATCGTATTAGCTCTGGACGATGGTAGGTTTTTAATTTTTGCTTTTTGTTCGATTTTCTCATACAAAAATTTTTCCCAAAAAAAAGGGTAAAAAAAAAAAAAAAAAATTTTTTTCAAAAAAAAAAATCAACACTAGGTCCATAGTTACAATTGTTTTTTCCAAACACCGAGAAAAAAAAACAAAAAAAAAAAAGTTTAAAAAAATTTGATGACACGTAGGAATTTAAAACGTTCAACACCTCACTACGTCGGGGCCAAAATGGTTGGTAAATTTATAAAAAATTGATTTATTTTTTTAAACGTCAGCGGCCACAGGGAACACAAATGTGTCATAAATTTTAAGCCTTATCCAACATCACTACATACCACGACCACTGTTGCCATAGTCCCACTGAGCCGCAAATCACTGGCACCAAAAAAAAAAGGTTCAGGGCTTTCACCGACGACGAATCTTAAACAATGATGCAAGCTTAAAATTAGGATGTACCTTCAACAAATGCTATTACTCAACAACGTTGGGTTTTGAGAACCGACTTCTGACACCATGTTATACTGACAAGTGTGTATGTAAGACTGTGTGTATTGAGCTCTGCATAGTGGGGATATACCATTCTGTCGGTGACGTGGCATCTAGCGGTCAGCACTAGAGACACTACAACAGGGGGGGATGGGGGGGGGTTGTGCCGCTGGGTACGGAAACTGAGATTACCTCCGCTCTTTAGCCTGTTGCTAAGGCTATGATTTTGTTAAGCCTAATGATACCAGTGCTAGTTCTGTTGCCTGAATTTAGGAATTGTGAGTCTATTATCTATTAAAAAATCTCAATATCTTTGAGCATAGCCAAGGATTATTCTTTAAAACAAATAATTTTAGCTTTCTAATGGACCTGCTCATTTACGGACAAAATACAAACAAGTGTGCTTGTATCATCATTTTCTATATGCTAAATTTTTCATTTCTGTAACAAATATTCAACACGAAGAAAATTCTTAAACTTGAATATGTAACAATTTTGAAAAAGATAATAGCAAACGACGGGATTGAGTTGCTATTTGTTTTATTGGTCGACCGAGAAGTCCTCAAACCCCCAAATAAGCAACACTTTCTCTGACGCATTTTTGTGATTAGTTTTAATAGCAATCAATCATAACTTCATATTTTAACTTTAAATGATACACTCTCTATACCATAAGTATCTAAATACATGTTTGGTAGATCCACTACTTCTCAAACCCCCAAAACAGGCTTCACCTTCAATTGTATTAAAATAACTCGTAGAAGTGTAAAGCAACTATACGTAGAAACCAGATGACAGCTCTCAAAATGTAAGTAAAGAGAAGAATTTTATCAGGTACAAGCTGGGCTTTTTTTTACCTGAATACCTTGTTTTGAATGCAGTTACACACAAGTTATTTTGGGGGTATATTTTGTAATTTCTCTGCATTTTTAAAGATTCTTTGTTAACGTATATTGCCTAATGAATTCACGATGTAATCTCGATTGTGACGTGGTAGTATTGTTGGTCTACAGTTTGGTTCGTATGCCACACTGCTGTTTTCGAAATGTCAGTCTTCAGCCATAGCCTACAATATATAAGGAAACCGAAAGGATTGGGCATTTTCTTGAAGCCAAATCGGCTTCCCTTCCTCTTTTTAGACTCCGCCCAAGTATAGCTACGGGATCTTGTTTATCGTCTAGTGGCGATAGTTAAAAACTTTTTCTATCGAATGTAAATGCTCTCGGGGAAGGAATGGAAAATGTTATTGTTGCTGACCTGACGTTTATTTCGTCGTTTGTTTTTGTTTGTACAGTACCCACCCAAATTATTGTGCACTTTGCCGTTTTTCGTCCCTTTTTACATGGCCTCTTATGGCACTACGTCTCCCCCTTTTTTTTAACTTTACGGATCAGGCGTAAAAGATACGAAAATTAAAAAAAATCAGCATACTCAACGATGAGTTTGCTATTATTTGATGTGTGGCGCATCTAGGAGCGTATTATATCCTGAACGGTATATGTGCGTCCAGGTGTACAAAATTTCCCACTTTTCCCAGTTTCGCGCCGCCATTACTTTTGTTAGTGTACCCCCCAAAAATGTCCCTTTTTTCTTTGGTGCATATCTTTGAAACAAAAAGTCGCACGAACTTGTAATTTTTCCCCCGTTACAAAAATAAGCTCAAGTTTATTCTTGTTTAATCAAATTATTTTTTACCCGACTTTTATTCGCTGAATTTAGTTGCTTTCTACAACCCAAATTTTGTTTTTCCTTTCCATAGAAAACTTATTATAGTAGAACGACTATAGCTGTATTTTTCGACCCATTGGTGGCGCATGTTGCATGTCCCACCAGGCTACTAATACTCCTGCAGCCAGTCATTTCAGTCTCATAGAAGAAATGTAGGAGTATTAGTTGCCTGGTGGGACATGCAACATGCGTTTAGCTATGCTCTCTAGAGAAAACTTGTCTTGCTAGATAAGAGCCAAAATGTTCTTCTGTACTCACCATATCATCTAATCATTGTGTTCCCTCCAACGTTTTAAGTTTCGTATTACGGTCAGTTGAAACTACTGGATAACTTAATTTGACAGATGTTCCAATATTTGAGACCCGTAACTGCACCTGATTCAACTTTTTTAAAAATAAGTACTCCCCAAAAGAATATTGTTTTACAAGTTAATTTTTCTTTCGTTTTTTTACCTCGAAATTTTCTTGTGTTGTGCATGGAATTGCACATTTATAATTCAAACGTCTAGTCCCGGTGAATCCCGTTATGTAGTCGCTTTCTTTAAAATGTTCACTGCACACGCAAGACGCATCCCCTATAGCCTTTAGCTCTTTTTTGAAGCCGAAACTATTGGTAATGCTGTCGTCCCATTTCTTACGCATCATTTGATCTGAAGGTAAATGATGAAAAATTACCCTTTTTTCTTTTCCAAGTTTTCCCCTGGAATTCCCACAGTCTAATTATACACGATACCCCCATTTCGCGTTGACTGCCTTTTTTCCTGAAATGTTACAAACTTGGAAAATGGCTCCGTACACGTTGCGCTCCTAGAATAGAATAGAGGATGGGTGAGCAAAATCGGCTTCAATTTTCAACACGGTGGGGATGCCAATCCTTTCGGCTTCCTTATATATAGTAGACTATGCTTCAGCACAGGTGTGCAAAACGTACGATTACACAGTCGCTTAACGGAAATTATCAATTCTAGGATCGATGCACAGGCCCACCTACATAATCTACTTGACCTAATCTAACCTAACCTTAAATTAAATATTTGATGGTGGGATATAATGACATGGGACGTTAAGTCACTAGAGGGGATTTAACGTAGATCCCCATGGAGACGTATCGTCGGGGATGCAATAACGCCTCACCAGTTAACCGTAAGCGAATAGCACAATTGTAATAAATACATCTTTAGAGAAGTTTAGAAAATCTTTTTCAAAAAGTTAGCCAGGGAAATTAAAAAATCAATCTCAGCTCCGTGTACACATTGCACACTGCCCTTGTGTTCGAATCCCGCGTTCTCCAATGTGTCATTTCCCACCTTCTTTCTGGCAATCTTTTTCGCTATTGTTACGATGACAAAGTTGGCGGACTATCTTCTTTTCAACCAGAAAGAATCAGCAATTAATTACCTAGTTTAAACTATAAAGATTGCTCATATATATTTTTGTAGGAGTGGGATAACATCCAAAACTTGTTTCTTCCTTTTTTTGCCTCAGCCCCTAGTTTTTCTGTGATGTCTGATTTGCTGTGTGTGTACTACGTCCGTTCGTGTGCCAACCACCTGAATTTCTTGCTTGTTGTGTGCAGATGACATGTGTGACAGCAACATCAGATACTCTCTTATGAGGATCTTGTATTATTATTGTGAACGAAATCATTATCGTCTTATCGGAAAAAGGTCCTAAACTTATGTTTCTCCATTCTTTTCCGTACGAAAGTTTTAGTTCAGAATTAGCTACTTTATTACTGTCACTTACAGTGCTGCCCTCACGGGCAGGGTTGTAGGTGGCAAGGGCAATCTTATTTTGTGTTTAAGTGTGAAGTGGCCATTGCCTCCTTTTTTTTTGGTTCAGTGTATCTCAGTAATTTGTCCCGTAGACAAGTACATCTCGTCTGCCTTCACCGTAATCAAGTAACGAAGTAGACAGTGCCCAGCTCTTCTCTCTCTCATTGTTCCCCCCTCTTATTCAACCAAGAACAAAGCCATTCGTTTTTCCCTTAGTCATTTTTTCATCGTCATTTATTCACCCTCCATCCCTTATCTCTGTTGTCACGTTCCCATTGCACGTAAACTATCAATATAGTTCCATATAGTTACTTGTTTGAAAACTCAAAACTTAAAACACAAAGCTCATTAATGATCTTTTTAGGCCTAGGTGTGGCTGAAAAGGCGGTGTAAGGTGGGAGGCGGCAATCTTGTCGAGGTTAGGGATAAGGTCAGAAGGAACGGAACCGCAATTTTCCGCCGATCAGCATACCAAGATATTTCTCTTGGTCATCTGGCACCGAATTAACTGATCACCAATTCGGCACTGAGCGTCAGATGGCTTGCCTTTGTCAAAGACCAGGCAAGCACACTTCCCGACATTAAATTTCTAAGGTTTCTGTGGTAAGGGATAAAACACCTAAAATATTTTGGGTTTTGACGAGTGAGCCAAATAATAAAAATCCATGGTTAATATTGAACTTTCCGGCCCTGACGAGGGGCTCGGAAGCCAGGTTAAAAATAGGGGCACTAAGAGCGTCACCCTGGCGAACACCTGCTGTCGGGAAAATGCGTAAAGATTATTTCCTAACGGAAAAATCCATCTGATTTCCCGAAATATGTCCATTCGGATGCGCCGGAGGTCCGCTGGTATTGGAAGTGAAGTGAACAGCTCACCCAGAATGGCGTGAGGCACAGATCCAAACGTATTGCACATGTCAAGCCATGCTATAGACATGTGCCTACGTTTGGTTTTTGTGTCCTCGACAACCGTCTGTAAGAGCTGTGTATGTTCTTGAATACCATGAACCCCCGAGAGGGAACCCTTTTGGTCGGGAGCTAACCAGCCAAGGTCTGGAGCGACCTCCATAATTCTCTGGCTGATCACTCCCGAGAACAGTTTGTAAATGGTAGGAAGAACGGATATTGGTCTAAAGTTGGAATAACCGCTAGTGTCCCCTTTCTTGAAAATGGGGACAGTTCGCGAAATTTTCCAACAATTAGGAATCCCTGGCATCCAAACCATTTTACAATCTCTTTCCAGAGAAGACGCGGGAGATCTGCATTTAAAGCTAGTTTGCGTTAATTGTTTTCAGAGCAAATCTAGCTAACGAATAAAATAAAATAATTATTTGATTTGATCTATTATATTAAAAAATTTATATATATGTTTAATGATTATTTAATTCGTAAACAATTACACTATTTTAATGACCGGAATAATTTTGCTAACAGTTATCTCATCCAAGTCTAGAACACGTATCTCCCGCGTAAAAGACGGAAACGTGTCCAAGTAGCCACTAGCAATTTAATAACTGCTAGCATACTGATAAATAGAATTTTGTGTTTCCATATGCTACCGCTCGGATTACCCGACCCGATAATGATAGTAACGAGTAATGGAAAGACTCTGTTTTGTATTGCTCTACTTAACCGGGGGGTAGGGGAGTCTGCCGATAATACAGTCTACACTTTTTTCCAGTCATTTAATACCTAGGCGGAAAAAAAGGTGTCTGGACTGATATTATCCAACCCTCTTTATGATGATTTTGCGCCGAAACCACCCTACCTGTCCTTAAAAAGGTAAACTATTAATATTTTCTACCCACAGATGGCTTTTTAAAAATAAATGGGTGTTATGCAGGATACTGTACGATGGCCACTGGATTATTGGCACAACCTAGTTTTTTCAAAACTAGGTATTAGTTTTACTTAACACCTAGTTTTTTGTCAAACTCGATATAGTAGTATACCTAAAAACTAGGTACTAAGATATGGAAAAAGTACTAAAAAAAGTAGAGGAAATGTAACACTAGGTAAATTATTTATTAGTTATTTATTTAGTAACAAATAATAAATAAATAAATAAAATAACAATAAACAAATGCCACGAGGTAATTTCTCATAATCCGTTTTTTTTTAATTTATTGAATATGAAATGAAAATTTGTTTTTGACGGATCACAATCGAATTTGTTATTGAATTGGCAGAGGATTTGTGATTGAAGTAGAAAAGATAAAATGTTAGTTATTTCCTCTTGTAGAAAGCCAACTACAAGTAAAAAGCCGCTATACAGAACTAGAATTGGCAGGCATAGCTTTATATTGCAACCGTATTAGCTATAAATTTAGAAACCTGGCCGATTTCTCATTCAAAAACTCCAATGCGTCGCCCTGTTGAGGAAATTCTCCTTTTTCAAGAATTTCCATGTAATCTTTCAGAGACTACAAGAGTAAACTAGTTAGGGAAACACCAAATGACGACATATCGAAGCGATGGGACAGCGGGGAATTTCCTGCTTATTCTCCTTTATTTCTCGATAAATATCTTCCTCCTAGTTCCATTGTTACCTTGTACTGCCCGTAGCGTCGTGTGCCACCTAATAGCTGCCTTGCCCGTCCTTTTGCTGCCGAAGAACTGTCACCTTTCCGAGTTTCCTGCCTCCACGCAGCTGTTGGATCCGGTCTTCTGTCCGTCGTCTTACCCGTCCCTGAGATCTATAGAAGACTATATGAAGAGTAAATTATATTCTTATCTGTTCCTGTTCTCTTTCGTTATATTTTGACGTATTGTGTCTGCGGTTATAAACCCTATTTGAATATACACGCAGCTGACATCCAAGAAAGATTCCAGTTTTAATATTTTCCGTACTCTACGGACTCTTCTAAGGTTCAGGTCTTACACCCTAGCTTTGTTACGCTGTCACCCGAGAAAGGTGCTGGGGCGTACAAAAAATACACTTTATCAGAGTCTGCATGTAATTCTCTGACATTTAGGTTCTCTGAGAAGAGAAATCTGAAAAGAAGTTGGTGTCCTGCAAAAATGAAAAAAAAAATTATTTCACAAAATCGAAAATTAATATTCATCCATTGTCAGCATTATTTTGTGATGCAATTTAATAAAGTTGCTGCGCACCGCTAGTCCCTCTTGAAAAAATGTTTTTCCCGGTGATGTGGTGAGGAGAACAAACAAAGAATAGTGGAAACCATTTAGATTTCGCCTCAAAACACTGCCACCTACGTGTCTTGATTGGGAAAGGGCCACTTGTAACCAGTAGGCAATTGGGATTTAAAATATTAAACACTGGTGGCGCTGGCTCCCCAATAGCTATCAGGTGATCCACTGAGGAAACGGAGCAATCTGCGAAATGTAGAGTATGTAGCTTAGGGCGTTCCATGCCGGACGATTTTTTTATTTTGATGAAGGCGTTTATGGATCGGGGTTCTTCTACATGCGAAAACTCTAGGTATTTTTTTATTTGAGGTGGGAAAATTATTTAGGTCTTGTGCCGCGGGAAAAAAGCGTGAAAAACACAACTTTTGCTTATTTTTTCACCCTTTGCAAGCCTATCATACTTTTAAAAATTACGGCGTTTGGGTAAATGAAATCTAGTGTTATAAGCTACCTCTCCTGAAAAAATCAACTGCTAAAAGTAAAGTTTAGGGGTCGCGCGTCACCCCCAATGCATGAATATTTAAGAAAAAATTAGGGTTGGACCACCGCGGTTAAAATATACCGCGGTACTTACGTGTGGTAAGCGGTAGTACCACAATCATTTACCGCGGTATGCTCAAAATTTTAACAACTACCGCACTACCGCATGGCATGTATACTACCGCACGGTAAGCGGTAGTACCGCAATCATTTACCACGGTATGCTCAAAATTTTAACAACTACCGCAATGCCGCATGCATGTATACTACCGCACGGTAGCGGTAGTAAAACGCCATTTATCAGCCAGAAAAGAAACTATTTTTCAGTCAACAATAGATGGCAGCACGTCATTTCCTCAGCCCCTGACGCTTGCTGTTCAGCTATAAAGATTGTGATTCTCAATACAGTTACTGAAAAACGTTCGATTTAACAGATATAGTCTTTAATCATCATAGGGTAAGTCAAACTTGTCAGTGTTACTATGAATGAGTGTAATGCAAGTATCCAAACTCTATTTTAGTCGAGGGAAACGACCCTAGCAAAACAAACGAGGTAAACGCAGTGAACCTGTCAGGAATGAAACTAGTGTTTTGTTACATAAATCAGGTAGTTCAGTAGTTGCAAGTTGTGACTTTACTCTTACTTCTGTAACTGTATTGGAAATAATCGTACATTCACAACCAGGTAACCCACCTGGTGCAGCACAAACTGATGGTGGTGCTGTCGCAACACCTGCCACTATGAGGGAAGCTTCAGTACCAGCTTCTTCCAGCACTCATTCTGTTCAGCGTGAGCAAAAAGTTGATTTAATGCTCCTAATATTTAATCTCCGGTTATTCATCTTTCTCATTTTAGGTACTGAAGTGATGGGTACACATGTTGAGTTGGACACTTCTCGTGATGACAGCAGCATTCTGTGCCGGTGACACCTCTAGGGGCAGCAGCACTAACGGGAGTTCAAGCAGCATACGCAGCATCAGCTCAGTGAAAGGGCCGTTCAAGAGGTCCTCAGGGAAAAGTAAATCACCTTACTTTGGGACAGAAAAGTACATGGTTGACCACAGAGGTGTTCTTACCGCGAGAACTCCCAGACCAGTCACTATTCCAGTCAGATTCCGAACAACAGGGAGAGGAGTTCGAGGACGCAGAGAGCAACCAGGATTCTCGGAATCCAGAAGCAAGAAGTGCTGTGACGGAACTAGCATACGATCTGGTAGCTGCACGTGAGCAGTGCGAGGGTGTTCGTGAGGTAGGGAACAAGACAAGGGTGAACGCACGAACCGGAGTGGGAGAAGAAGGGCGACAGGAAATGCGGGTCGTCGATCGTGATCAAGTATCGCGAACTCGACCGACAGAGGTCGACGACCACGAATCGCTTATCCCGCAAGTGTTAGTGCCCATTGTCCAAGAAAGGATCGACGCACAATCAGTGTCTGCGAAAAGTAGACAACAGGAAGCGGATACCGTCGGGAGCGATCAAGTTTGGAAGAAAAATCCTATGGGAAGGCCTACCGCCTAGAGCATCTAGCACTTTGTACGATGCAGTAGTTGTGAGTCAAGGAAGAGACGGAGACGAGCAAAATCGGTTCAAATTCAGTCGTCGTCATCATTTTTACATGTAGAGTAGATCTAACTAGGGTAAAAGAGCGAATTAGGACACAGGGCCAAGCTCCTGCTAATTTTTGGGAAAAATATAAATGTTTCCTTCACGAATGGTATCCCGATAGAGGGTATATTGGGACATCTAATAGGCGAATTATAAACTTTAACGGGGAATACGCAATTCATCCAAAGTGCAAATTGTATAACATAACAATACCCAAGAAAACAGTAATTGAAATCGGTACAATGTGCTTTCGGGTGAAAACCCTAAACAGTGTACTATCTGTTAGCTGACACCTAGACGGCACAAGAAATATCTAAGTAAAATTATAAAAATCCTTGAAAAAATTATATCAAAAGATAGAGAATCAAAAGTTCTATATATTAAGTGTAAGTATGCCCTATTATATACTAGTTTAATTCCAATTTCAACAATAAAAATAAAACCATTCCTGCTAATTTCGAACACTCTACGCCAATTTTGGCAGTATTCTTTCGAATAAGGAAAAACTTGATTCGTTTTGTAAACGAATACGAATAAGCAGTACAAACGAATACGAATAACGAATAACGAATAAAAAGGGCGTTTTATTCGCGAATACGAATAATATCTGAATAACGAATAACGAATAAATTTTCAATTTAAATATCCAGAGTCATAGACCCCTGGTTGCTCTACCATGGCTATTTTTCCTCTCAGAAAAGGGGTACCCTCTTGTGGGAACACTATACGAAAAAACCGAGGATTTTAGGGCGGAGCGCAAGAGTAATTTTCCGCCTGGTGTCAGTGCCACCTGGCTATAAATGAGCCTGTGCGTGGACTGAACGTGGACTAACACACCCGCAAGAGGCACCCGCAAGAGGTAGTCTCGTCTGGTGGAAAACGCCTAGTGTAAAAATCCTGCCCGTGGGGGCAGCACTGCAAGTGACACGGATGTCGCATCATTTTTTGGTTGTTTGTTCTCTTCTACCTCGCATTATTCCAGTTCGACTCTGTTAGACGAAGGATTTTACCCGAGAATTCTATTTCAAGCGTAATTTGAAAACATAGTATTCAACAATTATTTTCTTTTTCGGAGTTATCAAGGTCGAGGTTATCAACCGTTTGTTGGTTATTGAAAGGAATTTCTACGCACATTAACCTTAATATGTGGTTTTTTGAATTGTGGTTTTTTTTATACAATCAAGAGATTCAATATCATTTCCGAGAACACAAAGAGAAAAATGATACGCCATCTTTCTTTTTTTTCTCGTTAATAATCTTGAACAAGTGTACTACAGTATTGTTGTGTGTAGTGACAATAACAACGAGGTTGTGCGTAAGTGTTGTCTTTGAACTTTTTTTCCTCCATCGTCGAATTACAGTTCACTGGAAGTTGAGTAATTGTCTAACTACAGCTCACTGGAAATTGAACACAGATAACAAATCATAATTGTAAAAAAATAATGCGCTAAAAAAAGTTTCGTTTTCGAACGGGAAAAGGGGCTAGAAAGAGGAAAAAGTTCACTCAAAGTGATTCACCATCAAGTGAACTTCACCCGGAAAAACTTGAAATCCCCAATGCAGTAAAGACCTTTACTGCATATATATAACTATCTAATAATATAATATATATCATATATAACTATATATAGCAGAGGACATAACTAGTACGTTCAGCAAAGTGAAACAAATGGTAATGAGATCAAAGATTTCTAAAGCAGAAAAAAGTGTTTTTAAACTAAGTAAAAAAAGCGAAGATTCATCAAGATAGATGGAGCAGTAATAGTTAAGAAGGACAACACAGACAGACCACAGAAGAAGAAAATCTTTTGTCATCTAGCTCGAGCGATGATTTCTTTGTAAACAAAATGAAACCAAAAGGAAAAACGCTAGAAAAAGATGCTTATTGGGAAAGCAGGGATGACGATATATCAGTGGGAAAATCACAGAAGAAAAGTACCTCTACATCT
This sequence comes from Daphnia magna, assembly GCF_020631705.1. Classification (NCBI taxonomy): domain Eukaryota; kingdom Metazoa; phylum Arthropoda; class Branchiopoda; order Diplostraca; family Daphniidae; genus Daphnia; species Daphnia magna. Next base: position 2,723,566 of record NC_059183.1, read on the forward strand.
TTTGTAACTGAGTTTCTTCATCGCACAACGATTCGCATCCGAAAACAGGGAATAGATGCAAAAAAAGGGTAAGCAAGATTCAAACTTAGCATACAAGATTGAAAATTAGTTCTTTAATTTCGTGAAAAGCCGAAGAGAGTTCCCTGTGACGGTGTAGCAAAATAACTAAAACAAAACGCAGATTGCCGTATTGATTCAAGGACATGTATCATAGAAAAATAAGTGATGATTCATTAACACAAAGATTAATAACATTTTAAAAACGGACCATTCAAATATATTATATGTAATTCTTTCACCAAACAAAGCTGTGGCGATACTCAAACTTCTGAGACCGCTTAGAATCTCATAGAAACACCACAAGGAAAGACACTGATCATAGATATCGCAAAGGAATACCTATTTGATTGAATGAATTAGAATTCGAAGCTTTAGATAACAAAGGAATGCCTAATTGAATTTCTCTGGAAACGATAAGAGAACTAACAAGTGAAATTTTCCAGTGAATTCAAGAGCCATACATTACTTCCCTGGTGTGCAATCAATTTGTATTGCGTATCAAAATCAATACTGCTTCCTCTAAACAAACTTCCAACTCAAAGTTTTACACTGTTTCGAACACTGACTGGTAATGGTGATTCAATCCCACCGTTACATCCGACGCTCGTTAAACAGTATGACGTATCCAATAAGTTTCCAGATGAACCACGTTTTCAAAACCTTCTGTTGTCCCCGAAAGGGGTGTTGCAGCACACTTCGACATGTATCAATCCAAATGATTTCAAGTGCACCCCACATTTTTATTTTTTCCATCAATCTTCCACCCCGTCTTGTTATAATGCACTAAAACGAGGTAAATTACTAAAATTTGCCATCGCTAACGGAAACTGGGTAGGTGAACTTCCACCAGAGCTACGAAAAATGTCGTTTGGATCAAAAAGTCTAATGCGTCCCGTTCAGACGTTCGGCAGAACAACCACATTCACGGGAACCACGGGACCTGAGGGAAGCAGCCTTAAAGGTCACGTTTATTGCACGAGGTTGGAAACCACAATGGTTCTGGAGAAAATTCCAATAGTACCAGAACAAACTTCAGTTCGCGTTCTCGTCGTATCGCCATTTACTAGCGATGCAACAGCCTTAAACAGAGGGGAAATAGCCTCGAGAAAACTCGATTACATTATTGAACTAACCAAAATCAGAGAACTATTTCAATTTGGGTGCGACGTCCAAAACGTTGTTGTCAGAAACGTCACCTTTGACGAAGAGTCATTCTGGAAACTACCGATAGATGAACCATCTCCCGATGTGTTTCTTGTTGAGAAGCACAGGCTGGACCCGGTAGTAGAACACACCGGTGAAATTCAAACACATCAAAAGAATACAATGAGTACAGGCGGCGATTCTTTGTTGAAATCAGTAGATGAAGAAACAGACGCTACAATGATTTCGTGTACTATCACCATCAATGACAAGGGCCCCTCCAGCAACGTTCTGAACGAACACCAACAAATTGTCAATCTACTATCGACCATCGATCATCAACTTGAAGCTGGCCCATCTAGAAACACGTTTGTGGTTCGTCCAGGAAAGGAATTCGTTTCCGACACAATGCCCCAATATTTAGACACGCTCTTCCCAGATATGTTTCCGTTCGGACAAGGTAGATTCGATGAAACTCGACGAGTGAAAATTTCAAAAAAAAATCTTGTATCATATTACGCCAACCTCAGTAGCAGACAATTTCAACAAGTTGATTTTTCTCTGCCAGTGTACGATTTCATTGCTCGAACGGAAGCGTCCACATTGGCCCGAATCAGAGCCTTCCTACCGTCCCGGATTCCCAATAACAGATGGAAGCGTCATGCCCAGAGGCGACGTGTACGGACGCATCTCAAACGACGATTTGACTTGAAGAGCAGCCAAGTACCAAAGCGATTATGTGAAAAACAAGTTGTTGGGACGGAGAATGCCACGACCGCCGTAAAGCGCCAACAAATTGGAAACTACGTTTTTCACAGATCAAAAAATTGCAAACCAAACAATACAACACTCGCAAGCTGCGGCTCAAAATAACCGGCAAGATATTTATGTGGCTCACGCCAAGAACGGCAAAGATCACATCTGGCTCACTATCAGTCCAGACGATGCAAAGTCGTTCGTAGTCTTATGGTTGGCCCTAGGTTCAACACAAGCAGATCCCCATAGTAAAGCTATACCCCTGGGTTCCAAGCGTTTTGCCGTGCTGTCAAATCATCCAGTAGCAGCAGCTTTGAATTTCCAACGTCTTCTTGACATCGTCATCGAAAACATTATCGGTTGATGCCAACGCGAAAATCGCTCTTATAAACGTGGGGGACTATTCGGTGTGCCTAAAGCATGGCTTCGCGTGGTAGAAGAACAATCGTGCCTCACTCTTCACACACACATGTTGATTTGGTTGTGCGGACACGGCGACATCGAGAAACAGCTTGTCGACGCTTTGAAACACGATGATGACTACAGCTTGGCCAATTGCAGTCGTGGTCTGACCACAACGAATTCAACCTTCCATGTAGATGTTCTCGTTGAAAAAATTGCAAACAATATCGAGAGCTTCATCCAATGAGAAATACAGCTACCAGAGGCTGAATCGAATATTGCACTAGAAAGCGATTTCTGTGTCGGTAAAAAACTGAAAATCCTGTCTGAAACAGCATTACAAATGATGAAAAAAATGGGACGTGAGTGCAAGTGCCGCATTCTTTGGTGCACCAAATGCAAACGCACAGTCACCATCAACGATAAATTGACAACTACGCTGAAACACGTCTATTAACGTCTACGATAACCAATGCCAAACGAAAATGACACCGACAGTTTGATTTGGCACGGTATTAATAAGAAACCCTTGTCGAACAACGAAGACGAAATGGATCTTTGGATGCTAGATATGGCTTGTATTCAGTTGCGCGTAAATCAACATGATTGGCGCCACAGAAAAAGTTGTTTTAAAAACGGAAGAACTACGTGCCGATACGGTATACCACTGGCACCAACAGACGTAACTGAAGTAAAAGCGATTTACGCCGAGAAAGACCACGACGTTGGCGACATTGAATTTGCTAAACGAAAAACCCGACCCCCCCCCCATTTTCCTCACCTGACACTGTGGACAAGACCGCACATAACTTAGTGCATGCTACCGTAATCGTGGCCAGTAGAATCTTTCTTCGATCCGCCCCAGTGTTCTCTTTACTCCCAAATGCGCAGCTCAAAATCCTCGGCAGTGGATTCACATCACTAATCGTCACTGCATTTAAGCACCGGTAGTCTACACAAAATCTCCAAGTCCCTCCACAGCCGCTTCCCATGGACTGTTCGAGGGTTCGATAACTCATGATTTCCCCATTTCTTTGCACTGAGCTTCTATAATGATCCTCTCCTTCCATGCCCGAGCATGGGGTTATTGTCGAATCGGTTTGGCCTCCCCGGTGTCTATTGTATGCTCTGCCCCCGTACACAGTCCTATTTGGTCTCCAGGCCACGAAAAGCAGTCGCCATATTCCACGAACATCTCACGGATCTTCTCTCTGTCTGTCGACATTCATCCTTCTCCAATCTTCTTTCAAATTCGTGCTCTCGAAGCGCTTTATTCTCTGCGGCTGCCATCGTGGCGACTATTGGGGTATCTCCCTCATTGATTTCGTTCACTGGATCCATTACTCCTAATACCATCTGCCCGATGGTCCCCACACTTCTAAACAGGGATTTTTCCGTCAACACCCTTTTCGTCATCTGCAATGCATAGGAGGATTCCACCAACGCACATCTCACTAACCCTTTCAAATCTAGTGGTCTAGTTGTGACCACTTTCATCAATCGAGGGAGGACCCAGAATCCTTGCTGGATTACTAGTTTCGGTGCCTCTTCCGTCACCTCCTCCACCAGTGCTCCGATGGCAATGTCTCCAATGAAGATTTCGTTTAGCACCTCAATCTTCATCCGCGTTCCGAGTTTTTCTAAAATGTCCTTTTCCAAGAGTAAGTCGATGTCGCCGTCCAGCACCAAAGCTTTCCCCTTGATGCTCCTCTAGCCGTCGGACACCGACAGGTTTGCCGCTTCTCCCGGTTGAATCTCCTTGCCATCAACTGACACTAGGCGATTCACGTGCCTGGGTGTCACTGTTATCCCCAGTTCTTTCACTAATTTAGATGAACTCACGAAAACTACCACCCGTGTATCTATTACGGTGGCCACCTTTTTTCCCCAGCACAACACGTCTAGCACTACCATCCTCTGGATTTCAATTTGCATGATCGGCCATGCTAACACCTCCGGGTTTACGTGCTCTGTCCCTACCTGACCAATTTATTGCTTACCCTCCCCCCTTTCTCCGGCGAAGTGTTGTAATGTTCCCCACAAAACGTCACCTTCAAAATGGTCTTCAACCCGTGTGGGGCCCAACCAAAAGTTGGAAATCCAACCATTAGCGTGGAAGGTTGGGAGCTCACAAAGTATTCCGAGTGTTATTGGCCCGTAAATTTCGTCAGCTTCAACGGAAAGGCCCACACCTTCAAGAACAATACTTTGGGCGCCAGAAAATCCTAATTTAACCACCCATTGACGTGGTGTCATCGATGCAACACCGCTAGAAATTGCTAACTCCCTAGGAATGATCCTGCAGCTACACCCCACGATACATCATACATCAAAATGGGTTATGTCACTGAAATGTCCGGAAAACAGTACGTGAACAGGTCCTCGTCCAACCCACACGTCCTCGTCCACCCAGGGCAGGTTAAAGACATTTCGTTCACGGCAAAAGTCGGGTACTGGCTCCGGAACTTCGGCATCCTATCGGGAGTAGGCGTGTCCATCCCTTGGCTTTTCGGTTCAGCGGGCTAGGTTCGCTTTTGGGGCTCTACATCCAATGCTGCAGATACTTCAACCCCTGCAGTTGGCTAGCCTCTCCCCAATTCACCCGTCGCGACATCGAAATGTGACCCCAAGTAAACCCCGGCCCTGTTCCGAGTGCCCCCGGGACCATTTTCAACATTCCAACCCCACCGATTCCTGCTGGAGCCAATATCACGGCAAGACCTGCGATGAATGCCCAACCGCAATCTGCCGCATATTCACTTCACCTTACTCAGCGAACAAGAGGCGGCGGCTCTTCTCTCACACCGCTGAACAACAGAACGACCCTTCTCACTTATTTGATTACCCCCCACTTAAGCTATTCCCCCTTACTACTGTAGACCCTTAGAGTAAACTAGTTGGTTAAGATCATCGTAAATGTCACCTATGCAATGTACCCCTACCCCACCGCACCACTACACCTAACAACTCTTTCGATACCAGACCCATCTTAATCCTTACCTAACTCTACCCCTAGGCTCCAAACCTTCCTCCTCCCAGCAAAGAATGACCAGGAAGACCAAAAAGGTGGCCAAGCTGCCTGAATACCTGACCAGGACGAAGAGGACCTCCTTTACTGCGCAGATTGCTCATCCGACAGGGTTGAAGTTCTGTTGGTCGCTGCCTATTCTGATGACGACGATGACTTCCTATACTGCGCGGATAGCCCCTATGACGTTGAGGTGATGTATGACGCAGACTCTCGTGTGACACCGACGACGTCTCTCTCACCTCGGTGAACGACTCCTGGGAATAATATTCCTTCTCCTCATTCACCTTCACCCTCATCTTAGATCCGGCCGCGCTACTCGAAGACAAGCCCTCACCATACTGTTTGTCACCGGCCAGCGACCATCAGGAAAGAGGCATAGACATTGCAACGCTAAACGACAGCATCGCGAAGCTTCGTGGCGAAAAATGCAACGTCAGCTTCGTCAGCAGTCACTACCCCCTGGACTCAGATGAAGAGGACCAGGAAACAGCATGCAACGAACGTTCATCGAACGTGCATATAGGATGCCATCCCAAAAGAACCGTGAGAACGAACCCAGCCCAATCTTAGAATGAGAAGGTTCCAGAACCGACGCCTGAAGCGAGGAAGAAGAAGGCTGGCCGTGGTCATTTACCCCGAAGCTAGACGAAGGATGGTACCAGAACAACCATAGACCCTCGGACATAATTCACCATGCCACACTAAGCTGATTGTGGGACGCAATCTTAAAAGGAAGGGAGTCAAGTAAGGACTCTTAACTTAAACTAAAACACTTTAAATTGAAAGTTGTTCTTCCAAATTTTGTATGCCGCTTTCCCTTCACTTGACCTTGCTTCCCCCGCTCTCTTTTATTTTTTTATTTCCTCATTCCACTTGACCGAGGTTTTAATGCCTTCACCTTATCTCTCAATCTTGTTTCTTTTCTCACACCAGTTCACATTCCTTCATGAACTGGTGGTTTGCTTTTTATATTTTTATTACCCACGCCAACTTAAGCGTCCCTAGGTTGAGATGCGGTTTAAAACCCACATCTCTTTCGTGTCGTTGACCTGTACAGAGTCCTTAACTTACTGTGTGTAGTGCTGAGGAGAGAGGGAGAAATAAACTGTTTGGTACCTTACTTGTCAGCCTTCTTCTTTCTTCCCGTGAGCAGTCCCGTTGCGCCAGCCCGTTCATCCGTCAACCATGCCACAGTATCATCGTACGACTTCACTCGAAGCCCTGACAATACATCCCAAACGGTAAGTCCCCATTACCTATCCTTCCTCTCTTTCTACCACTGTTCTCTTCATATCCGGGCTTCCGATATGACTGGCTAACGGATCATAACCCCCATTTGTGTACCACCCATTACAGTTTGACCAGAATATGCCCTTTTTTCTTGCATAAACTAACTTTGTACTTTTAGAGCGTTTTGTTTTGAGCAAATAAATCAGTCACGTCAAACGTGTCTAACGAAATATTGCAATTGTAACGGGCTACCCAAAGCCAAATTTTTTTCCGTAGAACAACACCTGGACGTTCGTTTACCAAGGACGTTCAAAATTTTACGTTCATGGAACATCCAAACCGTCTCGAAAGACTGTGGACGTAGGTGGGAGCAACGAACGTCCATAGCATGTTTCTAGGACGAGCGATGCTAGTAGAGCCATGGATGGTGACACTGGCTACTTACACTACCTACTGACTACCTTTGGAGTTGAATCAATATGCCATACTCAATAGAATACTAAGAAATCTGACAAAGTGTCGTTAACACTATAGCCTTTTTAGGCGTTACGGATAACGTAATTCGGATTCAGTGGGAAAATTAAACAAAAAAAACTATGTTTAGTATGAATTAATAAGCCGTGATCGCTTGCAGATTTCATAATCAATTTAGCAATACATTTCGTGCAATGATTAAGCTTATGATAAAACTTTATTTGTTAGCAATATTTGCCTGAAGTTAAAGCAAACGAAATTTTTATTTCTAGCTAAAGAAATGTGCTGACAATATTGAACTAGTCTTATAACAAATCTTAAAACATAAACTATACTGCACACTCTCATAGCTGACCGTTCTAATCTAATGTTTTGAAAATAATTGAATTAATTAAATAGTGAAAAAATGTGTTATACTTTTATATCTTTGACAATAAACTTACAAATTCACAAATGGGCTCCACCCTTAAATTTGAGAGATTTTAGAAAAGCAAGCTGCAAGATTTATAAGAAAGCAGTGGTCGAAGAAGTTTCATGTTTCAAATTAAACCATATTATCAAAACAGGTTTAGTAAAAAGTGTGTAACTCCTTGTGCGAAAACTTGGCCACAATCCAGATAACACATATTCTCACATCTGTAATAGACAGCAGCAAACCCTCCCAGCAACAGCAATCCCACCCAGCAAGAAGGTCGTCACTTATGCAACCTTCCCTTAGGCTAGCTGTTGATCACAAAAGTAAAAGTTATTGTATACCCCTCCCTTCTTAACCTTCAATCTTAGGTATATAAGTGCATGATTGTAACATCATATTCAGAGTTGTCTATTGGGAAATACACAGTCTGGAAACCATTACATTTGCAAGTCCCGACGAGACTAACAACGAGACTCTGGAAGAAAAGTTTCTGATCTGTGCTTCTTTTGCCAGCTGCAAGTGTTCTACGCTTCTATCAACAAGTCTTCAAGCAACCGACATCGGAACACCATTGAGGTAAGCGAATGCCGTTTGATTCACCTGTACAAAAGACTGCTCTAAACGAGAACACACTACTACCTTTATACCCCGTACTACAAGAATCTGATTTTACCGACCAAGACCCAAACCTAAGTCACCATCGAGAACAATTTTCAGACCATTGGAAGACCTTAATAGACTTAGAATTTAAGCAAGTTAGAAAAGAAGTAAATCATACCAGACAATCTCAACAACTGAAAGTATCCAACAGTTGCAAACACTGTAACAAGAAGCAAGTCAGGCAACGCATAATTCGCTGCATTTTAACACTTACTACCTTCTGGAACAAACTTTAAAAGTAACAGATGGTGTACCGGCAGAAACCATTGCAAATGCTACTAAAACACTCAAAGACGATATAATCGCACCTGGTGGAAACACCAGAAAACTCGATAGTTCATTCCAACAGCTACACACATCCCAAACAGCTTCCTGACGTCTTTTAAAGGGTATTTATTCATCCTAACGGCACTACTAGGATTTCTTTATTCTGTAATGAAATCCTATAATGACGACTTAAAGACGATTTTAGCAGGTGTTGATGACCGGCAAAAACTCCTCTAATACAAGTATTTTTATGGTCACCAAGCTCTCATTTTGGCGTTAACTGGGATGAATTTTCGCTCTATAAAAAAAATGCAAAAAGTAGTTTCTTACCATCGGATTCAAACACGAGTCTCCCTCATGACAGTTGAGTAGTCTACCATATACGCGACATTCATTGATATTTAGATAGTTTTAGACTGAGACATGCTACAGTGAAATAGTTTTGGCTTCCATCATTAAAAAATGAATTTTTGAATAACATTTTTCATTTAATAATTCTACACCTTGCGCTCTTTGACCAAAATACCAGAAGAGAAACATAACTATTATGAGTTTCGATCATTGGACTCCCGCATCATAGACTGAGCTTCTTCTTGTTAACCAATCACTACGCATTGAAAAAAAATTCTGGATTATTATTTAATGTGGTGTACGTAATTCTTACAAAATAGAACCCCAACGCTACACTGTTAATTGTCAATAATTAGAAATGCTCCGTTCTAACTGTGTTGACCTTGTATTTTTAGCTAATTACCAAGCAAAAACAAAAGAAAAACAAAAGAAAAACAAAGGAACATCGCTCCCTCCTTCCTTGGTAGCGCCTGGCCTCAGACTTTTTAGCTCTTACCAAGTGCAGTCATGGCTAGTCAAGCTCTTCAAGCAGTGTAAGTGATAGTTCCTTAGGCGTTTCAGGATCGCGGGTTTCTGCAGCCCGTCTTTGTCAGCTTTGGATCTGCCTCCCGGGTACCACGCTCGTCTTCACCAGCCCCACTGGTGATCGAGCCCATCTATTGCGTAGAAGCCGCTCACGCTCGGTGCGTAGGAGCCGCTCACGCTCGGCACGTAAGCCGCTCACGCTCGGCGCGTGAAGCCGCTCTCGCTCAGTACGAAGGGGCCACTCACGCCCTTCACGTAAGCCGGTCACATTCGGCGCGTCGAGATCGCTCCAGTTCGCCCATCGCCCTGGTAGCCGCTCCTTTCCCGCGATTTTCGGTCACCCGACCGGGTGCGGCATGGGCAGCCTGACGATTCTTTTCACGTCGAATTTTCAGTCGACAGGAAGTCAACGAAACGGCTGCGGAAGCTTTTAGCGTGTGGTGCCAGTTCATCAGACTCAAGAGCCCTGAGAGAGCGTTACGAGCCAAAATTTGGGAGTAGCTCCTTCCAGCTGAAAGCCCCATCGCTAGACTCTTCGATGAAGAGGCGACTGATCGCGGTTCGAAATGGAAATAACGCGCGTTCTCAGACCACCAGGCTAAACGACCCAATGGAGAAATCGCTGACTGAAATTCAGCTAAAGATAATGGATGGCATACGTCCCTCCTTCATTTAAAGAGTGAGCTGGATCGCCTAGGTGCCGTCGCAGCCTGAAACGGGCAGCTAGCACTGCCTTAAGTCTGGTGGGAAACGCCTTCTCGGAGGTAACGAAGAGACGAAGACTCAATGTTTTGAGACAAACGGACGGCCGGTTTGTCTCCTCTTGGAGGAGAAAGACCGGTTCTCAGTGAGGGAAGGCGGGGACCTATTTGGCCGTCATTTCTCCGTTCGATGGTGAGAACGGCGCGCGAAGAAGAGAATTTGAGAAGTATGAGCCGTTCCGGTGGTCATAGTATTCGGGCCCCAAGTAACTTCAATCGTGGCCGGACGGCTTTTGGCGGGCGCGTCAACGGCAGATTCCATTCGAGTGGCAGAAGTGGAATCTACCCGGGTAGTGGACCCATCGACAACCAGCGCGGCAGGTACAGCCCAATTAATCTACTTCCTTGTTCCCACTTGCGGGAAAACGTTTATTTTGCCGGACGAGTGAAATTTTTCCTGCCTATGTGGCAGTCCTTAACTAAGGACCCATGGGTCTTAGCACAGTGAAGTATGGCCTTTCCTTGACTTTAAGGAGGAGCCAAGGGCTCCGGGAATACCTTTTCGCCTTTAATGGATCCCGGCCAACTCGAAGTTTGTAGGAAGAGTTATTGGAAATGTTGGGGAAGGGGGCCATAGTTAAGGTGGACAAGGCGAATCGCGGCTTGTAAGTGGGTTTTTGTGATCTCAAATCAAGTGGCGGCTTGCGTCCCATTGCAAACCTAAAGCATTTAAACCAGTTTTTGGTCTACAGAAAATTTAGAATGGAAGGCATCTCTAACTTGAAAGAACTTATCTTTGGGGGAATGGTTCACCAAAATAGATTTGAAGGATGCCTATTTTTCTATCCCCGTGAACGCCCACCATCAACCTTTTTGCAAATTTTGTTTGAAGGCCAATTTTCAGTTCACCTGCTTACCTTTTGGTCTAGCATCGGCCCCGTGGGCGTTTACGAAGTGCTTAAGCCTGTAGTCTCTTTTTTGCGGGGAAAGGGAATTAGCTGATCGTCTACTTGGACGATTTTCTGATCATTAGTTCAGGCAAATCTCAAGCTGAAAAGATTTTCTTTTCACGGTGGAGCTCCTTGAAGCAGTGGGCTTCTGATTAACAGGGCCAAGTCGTCGGGTGTACCGTCGCGTCGAGAGTTTTTGGGCTTGGTGGTAGACTCTCGGTCCCTGACCCTTTCCTCAAGAAGGACAAGGTAAAACAAATGGTTGGTTCTGTCGGAAGATGTTGGCCCTAGGCAAGCCTCGTTGTGGGACCTAAGCTCCTTGATTGGGAACTTTTCATGGGCGATTTCAGCCGTCCCGTTCGCTCAGCGCATTATAGGAGTCTTCAGCATCGTTTCTTAGTCGAGTCGCGCCTTTCCGACCCCAGCGCTAAGATACCTTTAGACATCGAGTCTAAATCAGATTTGGCCTGGTGGCGAGACAACCTTTTAAAGGTTAATGGGAAACCAATTAGGCTGAGCTCGGGGAATTCGCGGACATTACGATATTTGCGGATGCGTCCTTAATAGGTTGGGGAGCGGTTTGCGACAAATCTACGGCTCAGGCCCTTGGACTTTGGAGGAAAAACCCTCCACATTAATCATCTCGAGCTAATTGCCGCGCTCTATGCCCTGCAATGCTTTACGGCTCGCGCATCTGGAGTATCTGTTTTAATCTATTCGACAATAGTACAGCGGTAGCTTATATTAACAGGTGTGGAGGTACATGGTCTGAAGCCTTTCGGCAACGGCGAAATCCATTGTAGAATGGTGTGAGCCAAGGCGCCTTTCGTTGACAGCGGTTCACTTAGCCGGCAGCCGTAACATGGTGGCAGATTATCAGTCGGTTTTTCTAGACCAGAGTGATTGGAAGCTTTCGGCAATAAGTTTCCACCAAATCAATTCACGCTGGAAGATGGAGGTCGACTTATTTGCTGCCGCATGGAGTTCCAGTTGGTTAAATTCGCTAGTTGGCAGCCGCAGCCGGGGCATGGGCGGTGAACGCTTTCACATTCAGCTGGAAGAACCTGTGGGCTTACGCCTTTCCTCCATTTAGCCTATTCTTCGTTGTATTTCCAAAGTCAAAAGGGAGCTAGCGGATCTGGTGCTAGTGACGCCCTACTGGCCGAGCCAGTATGGTTCCCTCTGCCCTGGAGCTCCAAGCGACATCCCGGTAATTCTGCCTCCAACCGATCGCCAGTTGACATCGGCCACAGGCGACACATCCGCAGATCAAGTCGAGATCCCTCATCTTAGTCGCCTGGAGACTCTCCGGAAACGCTTCCGAGAGCAAGGCCTTTCGAAGAAGTGGCGCAACTTCTGCTGGATGGAAACCGTCAGTCCACATCAGCTGCTTACGAAGCCGGATGGGCACTATGGGGTGATTGTGCCGTCAAAACATTCGATCCCTTGTCGAATGATTTGATTCGATTCTGCAATTCTTGTCGGAGGCCTTCCTGAAGGGTAAATCTTACAGTTCAGTGAATATCTTAAGGTCAATGCTTTCAGTCACTTTGGAGCAAATTAATGGGAAAGGAGTCGGTAGCCACCCCTCATAATTCGTCTAATGAAAGGTATTTTTTAAATAAGCCTCCTAGCCGCGCTACGTAGCCACCTGGAACGTCGATGGTGCGCTTAAATTTGTCAGTGATCTTGGGGATAATGCAAACCTCTCCTTGCTGGACCTCTCTAAGAAACTCGTATTTCTTTTATCGTTGTCAACCTTCGCCCGGGTCTCCGAGCTAGCCTCAATTTCTAGGAACTCGGTCCAGTTTGCGAGTGGGGATCCACCTTTTCTATCGAAGCTGCGTAAATCGCAGCGCAGTGGAGCCTTGCCAGTGGTAGAGTCGAGAAATTTACAGGTGACCCCGTTTATGCCCGGTGACGTGCATGAAGGACTATATCCAGGCAACAGACGGCCTGGTAGACGGCCGTTTCGGTGACGGACTCTTATCGCTTCGCGAAAGCCATTTAAACCAATTGAGCCTCAACAGTGGCAAGATGGATTAAATCTCTCCTAAAGGAGGCTGAGTCGACGTATCTACATTTTCAGCACACTCAACTCGTGGGCGGCGTCATCTAAGGCCTTTAATAAGGGTCTTTCGGTTGAAACCATTCTTAAGACGGGCAATTGGTCTACTGAATCCTTTTTTCCCGCTTCTATAAGCGTGTCTCTAACTCAGAATCGGTCGTAGACGTGGTCTTATCGTGACCATGACTAGTTGTGCGTCTAAGTCACAGTTAGAACGGAGCATTTCTAATTATTGACAATTAGAAATTGCTCGAGCCGCTTGCGGCCGTGGAGAATTGATTGTGGATAATTTAAGAATGCGACGTTTTAACTGGTTAAAACCCCACCCTATCCCGCAGCCTACTAACACAATTTTTCCTCACCACGGAGTCATTTTCGAGGGGCTCCGGAGAGGATGGAACGCTTCGCTAAAAGTCTGAGGCCCAGGCGCTACCCAGGAAGGGGGGCGATGTTCCTTTGTTTTTCTTTGTTTTTCTTTTGTTTTGTTGGTAATTAGCTAAAATACAGGTCAACACAGTTAAAACGTCGCATTTAATTATCCACTCCATTGCTCCCCGCCCTTTTTAATTGTGGAAACGTGGTTTTTAAAGAAATGGATCAAAATAAGACGTCTTTAGAGGGGCGTGATTTTTTTTAAAAGGACCGGGGCTTAAGCGCGTCCTTATAACGTCCTTTGGCGGTCCAGTACTGCACGTCCTAGTAAGACAGATTTAGGATGAGTTCCTGCATTAAATTGTTATGTGGGATTGCATGGAAAAGAAAAAGAATTTTTATTCGGTACCATCAGTGTATTGCAGAAACAGTCAGTAATTGCACTAATTGAAGATAAAATGCAGAATTGTACTCTAATATTTGAACTTTCAAACATGCAAAAACAATTGAAAAGTAACAAAAAGAAGGCAAAAAGTTCCAAATATACTTTAAACAGTTCATTAGACCAACCTCAAGAAAACAACAAGGCTCTGAAGAAATCCCTCGAAAAAGCCAACTCCTGAATCGCCGACCTAGAACGAAGCCTTGAAACCACCTTAGCAACTGAGAACCAATTGCAGAACCTTCTAAAAAGAAAAGAGGAAAACAAAGCAGCTGTCGAGACCGAAGGGCAAGAAATAATCAATAAACTTGAAGTGAGAAGACCAGACTGATCTAGAAAGTCAAAACTGCAGAAAACCAGATAAAACAAGTCTCAGAAACAGCAGAACAACTCCGAAAAAGAGACAAAAGTTTTGGCAGACAGACTCGACAAGGCTACCACAGAAAAAATCAATTTAAAGAAAAACTTGCTAGATTGTACTTGGAAGAACAAGAACCTTGAAGAAGAACTTGAGGGACAAGAAAATCAAATAGCATTTCTAGAGAACCAAGGGAAAGAATACAAAAAACTTAAAGAACACCTAAATCAAGACAATCATCTATTTGTAGCAGGAAAATCAACCGTAAAATAGAAGGTCGACATGGGCGTAACACACGATGACGAGGACACTTCGAAAACACAACGCAGAAGACGTTCGCGAACACCTCCAAGAAAAATCCCAAGGATGATGATATTCCAGCAAGTGAACAGGTACTTCACTCAACCAATAATAAAGGCCCTAGGAGAGCTTTTCTCTAGAGAAGACAAAAAGTCAATCCCAATCTTTAAAGGAAAAAGGACTGACCAACTATTATCAGAGTGGCTACGAGTTGCCGAGCACGTAGCACGAAACAATGAAAGGGATGACCATAAAAATACGTTTCTTCTCTGGTCGATTAAATGGTGAAGCCTTTAAATGGCATGAAAACTACGCTGAGGAGGAAGGCGATCATCTAAATTACGAGGATTGGAAACAGCCCTTTTAACAAGATTTCAAGACACATACGACTTAGCTACGTTGGAGAAAAAACTTTCAAAACTAACTCAAAAACCGGAAGAAAACCGGATCACCACTTACTTTATGGGTTATGGAATGGTATGGGAAGACCTTTGCAGATGCCCAACGGAAGCTGAATCTAAAAACCACTGTTCTCACTAGACGAAAACCTGAAAATGATTGCGAGTTGGGTCAGCTGTTGCGAGCAGCTGACAGTAAAGGACTAGAAAGTCTGTGACGAATTTTTGTGTAATATTCCTTGAAGTTAAAGGTTCCTAATAAAAGAATTAGTTAGCATAGTGAAAGGGATGAAAGTCATGATGCGTAATACCTGGGAAATAAAAGGACACACATACGCAACAGAAACAAAGAGTAATAACCACTCGCACAAGTTGGAAAGATGACAGATCAACCTGGTAAAGGAAACATTGAATTAGAAAGAGGCACAGGTCATAACGATAAGTGAACATTACCAATGACGTGAAGAAAGGGCATGAATCACAATGTCTCACAATCACAGGCCAAAATATAGTCAAGAAAGACTTCAACTGAATAAACAAATTGGTTTAGATTCAAGCAAACATAATACGGACAATGAATTATCATACCTGATGCAATGATAAAAATGTCACCAAATGACATCAAATAACCACAATGATAGAAACCAGTAAATCTGCCAGAGAACAGAGACCATGCGTTTGATCATGCGAACCACGCTTTCAGCAGACAACAAAAATGGTGACTGGCAGAGAGAAGAAGGGAGGAGAGATAAAGAAAGGCGCAAAATACAATTAAACGTTGCAAGATCGGGGCAATGCGGTTTTCACCGATTCAACAACTAACATAAAATTTCGTGTCTCCAACTATATACACATAGCCCACAAACAAACAAAACGGTGAAGGAAGGAAAATAGGTCAAACTGGTTACAGGTGAAAAAAAAACATGTTTTCATCTAACTATTGTCATGCCACATGCCGGAAAGAAGTAAGGAGAAGAAGAAAATCGGATGACAGAGAGGAGAAATTGGAGGACTAATTTCTTCTTGTCGAAGGGAAGAAGGAATGTAATAGACAGCAGCAACCCCTCCCAGCAACAGCAACCCCACTTAGCAAAGAGGTCGTCACGTATGCAATGCCCAGTATGCCTTCCCTTAGGCTAGCTGTTGATCACAAAAGTAAAAGTTATTGTAAACCCCTCTCTTCTTAACCTTCAATCTTAGGTATATAAGTGCATGATTGTAACATCATATTCAGAGTTGTATATTGGTAAATACACGGTCTGGAGACCTTAGCACATCGATGCCAGAATCAGTTCCTTCTGATATTCGCAACTAATACTTATTCCTTGAAATGATGATGCGGCATTGAGGTCAAATAAACCTGTATTTAAAAAAAATAAGTGAATGATGCTGTATTAATTAAATAAAAATATGCTTTTGTCGATCAACTTCACCAGTGCAAACAGCCATTGGAACTTCATTGGAAGGTTATTCTAAGTTTAGCGAAATCTTTAAATTACAATCGCTGCACTCAAACGGGACAAAGCAGTGAACAGGTAAATCTATAAAATAATATTCACATTTACATTCAATGTGCCACGACTATGTTTTGTCTTCTAAATTACCCACCTTTAACTACAGCAACATCTTTTTAGGAATCTCAAAACTCCTTTTCCTTTATTTTTTACTAGATTCGTACTATGCACAAGAAAATAATAATAACATTGAGTTTCTCTCACAATCATCGGGTATCGGAGCCATACGTTTTGCATGTTGCTTGTTAATTTCAATATTTTCATTGTGCAGCGAAGTTCTCCATTTTACTCTTCGTAAAATAAAATCCTTCTAGAACATGCTTAAGAGGGGTTTCGAGTATTTGAGAGGATTCTGAAATACAAAATAAACAAATAAATGAACTTCTTTCCTATTGGTTTGATGTAATATGTAGACCACCTATATCCCACACCTTCAAATGAAGTTACATCAGGTTTAACATCCGTTCCCATATCGATCGGAGTTGAGTTAGTTGACCAATAAGGGATATTGTAGCGCCAATGGACTTTGTCGCTTAGTGCAAAATGTTAAGCGATCCAAAAGTGTGGCGTCAATCAACGTTGGCACTTGCCGCCAGATGTTAGGTGACGTAAAAGCCCGTCTCCGACATGGAACGTGGCAGTAAGTGACCGGGAAGTATTTAGTCTACGTGGCAGTGGCAAGTCAGTGGCCAGACTGTAGGCCAGAAGGGCAGTCCAGTTTAGCGATTCAGACTAGTTGTTAGTTCTGTTAGTGCCGTATGCTGTGTATGTGCTGTTTATTTTCGAATACACTGCTTATCCCAGTGAAACTGTCACAATATGTATTTTTCTGAATGCTCTTATTTGAAAAAAAAAATTTGAAAGTAAAGGTGAATTCAGGTTTCAATCATATTCAATTTCGGCAGTATTCTAACTGACTAGACGTCAACGATATTGGAACATTTTGTTAATACTTGGAGTTTGCGTTGAGGTTGGACAGGGTATGTAATGGAGGATATGAACAGACCCACCCTCATCAAAATTTTAATTGCGACTTAACTTTACAACCTAAAATTTGGCTTTTTAGTGTAGTGTTTTGAACATTTGAATTTCCTTCATACTGGCTTCATTAATTATTGTTACTTAAATTTCTTGGACAATACGCTAAATTCAGCGAGGGAAAATTTTGTGATTTTTTACCTTGAAATTTGGTTTTTATTGCCATACGATATAAATGAAACTACACGGCATATAAGTTTACTCCCATTTTTATAACATTAAAAAAATTTTATTTTTAAAGTCAAGTTTCCGTTCACGGCCAGTCCCTCTTGGAAAAACTTTTTTTCACGGTGATCTGGTGAAAGGAACAAACAAAGAAAAAGCGGAAACCATTTAGATTTCAGCGAAAATAGCGCAACTTACGTGAATTGATTGGGAAAGGACCACTTGTAACAAGAAGACAATAAGGATTTCTAAATATTAAACACTGGTGGTGCCGGACCCCCAATAACTATCAGCTGATCCACGGAGGAAACGGGGCGATCTGCGAAATGTGGAGTGTGTAGCTCCTCCCTTTTTTTTCAAAAAACACGAAATGGTACGTTGTTCCCACAAATAATAAATTAAAATTTTGTACTCATAATTAAAAGTGCCACTAAACGCTAATTACTAGCTATCCAGCATAAAGATCTATAATGCCGTTTACAAGATATTAGTAGAAAATGCTATCAAGTCAGAAAAAGGGAGTGGAATAAAGGTTCTGTAGACCCCCTTGGTAAACCAAGTGGAAATAGATTCCACTATTTTTAAAGCCACTGTGTAACTTGATCCAGTGTCCAAGATAGGTTCAGTCTCCCCTATCGACCTAGCTCTGCCCGGGTGATCTATTGCATTCACTCATCCCGAATGAGTGAGTATTCTATGTTTACAGTGCTTTTGGTGGCAGACTCAGTCAACCACTACTGTAAATAAGAGCTTGATGAATTACGAATTTGATCTTTTTGAATACATTGCGTTATAGTTACTTAATTGTAAAGTGTTTTTTGTTTAATTGGTTCATAATAACAAACAGGAAGTCTGTGGTGCAACAGGACTATCAAAACTTACATACAATGGCCAGAAAGCCGAAAAGAGAGCAATATAGACTACTCGTTGTCCCTGAGTGTAAATATTGAAATACTTTAGTATTTTAATATTACCGAAGGTATTACAGGATTTATGCCGAAAAATAAGCATACATGAGGAAAAAAAAAGGAGGAAATATAAGGGGGAGGCAAGGGGGAGGGACAAGGGGGAGGGACGAGGAGGGAAAGGAGCTGCAGCCAGACCAAAACCGGGTTCCGGAGAAATTCGGCGGAAAAAAGGCGGCAAAATTCCTAAGAACCGTTTACAAAATTCCGGGAAACGGGCCTTTTTCCGCTGAAATTTTAGCGCACTGTCGCCATGTTTGACCGTGAATAACTTTTGTACGTGAACTCGGATCGCCCTACGAATGGGAAAATGACATATTAAGCCGGGCAGGAGCAGCTGGACCGTGAAATCCGCGTGAAAATCGGACATGCCGAAACCGGCCGAGTCAGCTACCGGAAGGAGCGGTCGCACGGCTCCTCATCGGGTACCGCTGGATAGAGCGCAATCACGCGATCAAAGCTGTGAAAAATTCTCGCTATCCGACGCACCGTTCAGCCGCAATGAATTTTTGAAAATTAATTACGAACGCGGCTGCGCTTTTGACGTCGAATTCCTAGAATTGGCAGGTAGAGGCCCATCATCATTTTTCGATCTTTAAAAATCGTTTGCGGCCGAACGGTGTATCCGATCACGGCGGGACCTTCACCATCGGAAAGAGCTCGACGAGCCGCATGCAATGATATCATTTTCGTGATCATTCGTGACCGAAAAAATATTTTGATAGAAAAAAATCCCATGGGGGTTGGACGCAATGGGATAGACGAGCCAGGCACTTGTGGGATTCAGGGGAATTGGTGTGAACGGGCAAAATAAATCATAACTCCCGAACGGTACCGTTGCTAGCGCTGAAATTCATACTGCCGGAATCAGCGTGAGCCAACGCATCGATCGGTGCCCAACCCGTCATGATTAAAAAACATAAAAAAATTCAAGAACGAAAGAAGGTCAGCTGGGGGTCAAGTAATTAACCAGCGCCTCACTGCTCCATTTTCCAAGAAAACGAAAGAAAAGTTGACAAACATACACGCCAATTTTGGCAGCGGATCGTCGCACGCACCTGCAATAGCCACCGATGAACGCGGCTCCTTTCACCATCATTTTGTTTCACAATTCCAGATTCAATTTACACGAAGGTATAGTGCTATGCACGTCTTGTTAGTATTTAATTAGACTATGCAGTACCTACCAGAAGTCTTTGGAAGCCTGAGAGAACCTTAAGCAAAAACACCGTTTTTGCGGTTCTCTCTCTCTCTCTCAGAATATATAGTATTCTATCCCTGAGTGTAAATATTGAAATACTTTAGTATTTTAATATTACCGAAGGTATTACCGGATTTATGCCCGATTAATTTACAATACGGGCACAAAAAAAAGAGGAGGAAATATAAGGGGGAGGCAAGGGGGAGGGACAAGGGGGAGGAACGAGGAGGGAAAGGAGCTGCAGCCAGACCAAAACCGGGTTCCGGAGAAATTCGGCGGAAAAAAGGCGGCAAAATTCATAAGAACCGTTTATAAAATTCGGGTAAACGGGTCTTTTTCCGCTGAAATTTTAGCGCACTGTCGCCATGTTTGACCGTGAATAACTTTTGTACGTCAACTAGGATCGCCCTACGAATGGGAAAATGACAAATTAAGCCGGGCAGGAGCAGCTGGACCGTGAAATCCGCGTGAAAATCGGACATGCCGAAACCGGCCGAGTCAGCTACCGGAAGGAGCGGTCGCACGGCTCCTCATCGGGTACCGCTGAATAAAGCGCAATCACGCGATGGCCGCTGTCGAAAAATTTTCGCGATCTGACGCACCGTTCAGCCGCTATGAATTTTTGAAAATCAATTCCGAACGCGGCTGCGCTTTTGACGTCGAATTCCTAGAATTGGCAGGTAGAGGCCCATCATCATTTTTCGAGCTTTAAAAATCGTTTGCGGCCGAATGGTGTATCCGATCACGGCGGGACCTTCACCATCGGAACGAGCTCGACGAGCCACATCCAATGATACCGGTTTCGTGATCATTTGTGACCGAAAAAATATTTTGATAGAAAAAATCCCATGGGGGTTGGACGCAAGGGGATAGACGAGCCAGGCACTTGTGGGAGTCGGGGAATTGGTGTGAACGGGCAAAATAAATCATAACTCCCGAACGGTACCGTTGCTAGCGCTGACATTCATACTGCCGGAATCAGCGTGAGCCAACGCATCGAATGGTGCCCAACCCGTCATGATTAAAAATATATAAAAATACAAGAAGGAAAGAAGGTCAGCTTGGGGTCAAGTAATTAACCAGCGCCTCACTGCTCCATTTTCCAAGAAAAGAAAAAAATTTACAAACATACACGCCAATCTCAGCAGCGGATCGTCGAACGCACCTGCAATAGCCACTGATGAACGCGGCTCGTTTTCACCATCATTTTGTTTCACAATTCTACATTTAATTTACGCGAAGGTATAGTGCTATGCACGTCTTGTCCCTGAGTGTAAATATTGATATACTTTAGTATTTCAATTAAACCGAAGGTATTACCGGATTTATGCCCGAAAATTTACAATACGGGCACAAAAAAAAGAGGAGGAAAGATAAGGGGGAGGCAAGGGGGAGGGACAAGGGGGAGGGACCAGGAGGGAAAGGAGCTGCACCCAGACCAAAACCGGGTTCCGGAGAAAATCGGCGGAAAAAAGGCGGCAAAATTCATAAGAACCGTTTATACAATTCGGGGAAACGGGTCTTTTTCCGCTGAAATTTTAGCGCACTGTCGCCATGTTTGACCGTGAATAACTTGTGTACGTCAACTCGGATCGCCCTAAAATTGGGAAAATGACATATTAAGCCGGGCAGGAGCAGCTAGACCGTGAAATCCGCGTGAAAATCGGACATACCGAAACCGGCCGAGTCAGCTACCGGAAGGAGCAGTCGCACGGCTCCTCATCGGGTACCGCTGGATAGAGCGCAATCACGCGATGGCCGCTGTCGAAAAATTTTCGCGATCTGACGCACCGTTCAGCCGCTATGAATTTTTGAAAATCAATTCCGAACGCGGCTGCGCTTTTGACGTCGAATTCCTAGAATTGGCAGGTAGAGGCCCATCATCATTTTTCGAGCTTTAAAAATCGTTTGCGGCCGAACGGTGTATCCGATCACGGCGGGACCTTCACCATCGGAACGAGCTCGACGAGACACATCCAATGATACCGGTTTCGTGATCATTTGTGACCGAAAAAATATTTTGATAGAAAAAATCCCATGGGGGTTGGACGCAATGGGATAGACGAGCCAGGCACTTGTGAGAGTCGGGGAATTGGTGTGAACGGGCAAAATAAATCATAACTCCCGAACGGTACCGTTGCTAGCGCTGACATTCATACTGCCGGAATCAGCGTGAGCCAACGCATCGAATGGTGCCCAACCCGTCATGATTAAAAAATATAAAAAATACAAGAAGGAAAGAAGGTCAGCTTGGGGTCAAGTAATTAACCAGCGCCTCACTGCTCCATTTTCCAAGAAAACGAAAGAAAAATTTACAAACATACACGCCAATCTCAGCAGCGGATCGTCGAACGCACCTGCAATAGCCACTGATGAACGCGGCTCGTTTTCACCATCATTTTGTTTCACAATTCTACATTTAATTTACGCGAAGGTATAGTGCTATGCACGTCTTGTCCCTGAGTGTAAATATTGATATACTTTAGTATTTCAATTAAACCGAAGGTATTACCGGATTTATGCCCGAAAATTAACCATACTGGGCACAAAAAAAAGAGGAGGAAATATAAGGGGGAGGCAAGGGGGAGGGACAAGGGGGAGGGACCAGGAGGGAAAGGAGCTGCACCCAGACCAAAACCGGGTTCCGGAGAAAATCGGCGGAAAAAAGGCGGCAAAATTCATAAGAACCGTTTATAAAATTCGGGGAAACGGGCCTTTTTCCGCTGAAATTTTAGCGCACTGTCGCCATGTTTGACCGTGAATAACTTGTGTACGTCAACTCGGATCGCCCTACGAATGGGAAAATGACATATTAAGCCGGGCAGGAGCAGCTGGACCGTGAAATCCGCGTGAAAATCAGACATGCCGAAACCGGCCGAGTCAGCTACCGGAAGGAGCGGTCGCACGGCTCGTCATCGGGTACCGCTGGATAGAGCGCAATCACGCGATCGCAGCTGTCGAAAAATTTTCGTGATCCGACGCACCGTTCAGCTGCTATGAATTTTTGAAAATTAATTCCGAACGCGGCTGCGCTTTTGACGTCGAATTCCTAGAATTGGCAGGTAGAGGCCCATCATCATTTTTCGAGCTTTAAAAATCGTTTGCGGCCGAACGGTGTATCCGATCACGGCGGGACTTTCACCATCGGAACGAGCTCGACGAGCCGCATCTAATGATACCGGTTTCGTGATCATTCGTGACCGAAAAATTATTTTGATAGAAATATATCCCATGGGGGTTGGACGCAATGGGATAGACGAGCCAGGCACTTGTGGGAGTCAGGGAATTGGTGTGAACGGGCAAAAAAAATCATAACTCCCGAACGGTACCGTTGCTAGCGCTGACATTCATACTGCCGGAATCAGCGTGAGCCAACGCATCGATCGGTGCCCAACTCGTCATGATTAAAAAACATAAAAAAACACAAGAAGGAAAGAAGGTCAGCCGGGGGTCAAGTAATTAACCAGCGCCTCACTGCTCCATTTTCCAAGAAAACGAAAGAAAAGTTGACAAACATACACACCAATCTCGGCAGCGGATCGTCGCACTCACCTGCAATAGCAACCGATGAACGCGGCTCATTTTCACCATCATTTTGTTTCACAATTCTAGATTTAATTTACACGAAGGTATAGTGCTATGCACTTCTTGTCCCGGAGTGTAAATATTAAAATACTTTAGTATTTTAATATTACCGAAGGTATTACCCGATTTATGCCCGAAAATTTACAATACGGGCATAAAAAAAAAGCATACATGAGGAAAAAAAAAGAGGAGGAAAGATAAGGGGGAGGCAAGGGGGAGGGACAAGGGGGAGGGACGAGGAGGGAAAGGAGCTGCAGCCAGACCAAAACCGGGTTCCGGAGAAATTCGGCGGAAAAAAGGCGGCAAAATTCCTAAGAACCGTTTACAAAATTCCGGGAAACGGGCCTTTTTCCGCTGAAATTTTAGCGCACTGTCGCCATGTTTGACCGTGAATAACTTTTGTACGTGAACTCGGATCGCCCTACGAATGGGAAAATGACATATTAAGCCGGGCAGGAGCAGCTGGACCGTGAAATCCGCGTGAAAATCGGACATGCCGAAACCGGCCGAGTCAGCTACCGGAAGGAGCGGTCGCACGGCTCCTCATCGGGTACCGCTGGATAGAACGTAATCACGCGATCGCAGCTATCGAAAAATTTTCACGATCCGACGCACCGTTCAGCCACTATGAATTTTTGAAAATTAATTCCGAACGGGGCTGCGCTTTTGACGTCGAATTCCTAGAATTGGCAGGTAGAGGCCTATCATCATTTTTCGAGCTTTATAAATCGTTTGCGGCCGAACGGTGTATCCGATCACGGCGGATCTGCACCATCGGAACGAGCTCGACGAGCCGCATCCAATGATACCGGTTTCGGGATCATTCGTGACCGAAAAAATATTTGGATAGAAAAAATCCCATGGGGGTTGGACGCAATGGGATAGACGAGCCAGGCACTTGTGGGAGTCGGGGAATTGGTGTGAACGGGCAAAAAAAATCATAACTTCCGAACGGTACCGTTGCTAGCGCTGACATTCATACTGCTAGAATCAGCGTGAGCCAACGCATCGAACGGTGCCAAACCGGTCATGATTAAAAAATACAAAAAATACAAGAAGGAAAGAAGGTCAGATGGGGGTCAAGTAATTAACCAGCGCCTCACTGCTCCATTTTCCAAGAAAACGAAAGAAAAGTTGACAAACATACACGCCAATCTCGGCAGCGGATCGTCGTACGCACCTGCAATAGCCACCGATGAACGCGGCTCATTTTCACCATCATTTTGTTTCACAATTCTAGATTTAATTTACACGAAGGTATAGTGCTATGCACTTCTTGTCCCTGAGTGTAAATATTGAAATACTTTAGTATTTTAATCCCTGAATGTAAATATTGAAATAATTTAGTATTTTAATATTACCGAAGGTATTACAGGATTTATGTCCGAAAATTTACAATACGGGCCAAAAAAAGCATACATGAGGAAAAAAAAAGGGGAGGAAATATAAGGGGGAGGCAAGGGGGAGGGACAAGGGGGAGGGACGAGGAGGGAAAGGAGCTGCAGCCAGACCAAAACCGGGTTCCGGAGAAATTCGGCGGAAAAAAGGCGGCAAAATTCCTAAGAACCGTTTATAAAATTCCGGGAAACGGGCTTTTTTCCGCTGAAAATTCAGCGGCTCGTCGGCATGTTTGACCGTGAATAACTTTTGTACGTTAACTCGGATCGCCCTACGAATGAGAAAATGACAAATTAAGCCAGGCAGGAGCAGCTGGACCGTGAAATCCGCGTGAAAATCGGACATGACGAAACCGGGCGAGTCAGCTACCGGAAAAAGCGGTCGCACGGGTCCTCATCGGGTACCGCTGGATAGAGCGCAATCACGCGATCTCAGCTGTCGAAAAATTTTTGCGATCCGACGCACCGTTCAGCTGCTATGAATTTTTGAAAATTAATTCCGAACGTGGCTGCGCTTTTGACGTCGAATTCCTAGAATTGGCAGGTAGAGGCCCATCATCATTTTTCGAGCTTTAAAAATCATTTGCGGCCGAACGGTGTATCTGATCACGGCGGGACCTACACCATCGAATCGAGCTCGACAAGACGCATCCAATGATACCGGTCTCGTGATCATTCGTGACCGAAAAAATATTTTGATGGAAAAAATCCCATGGGGGTTGGACGCAATGGGATAGACGAGCCAGGCACTTGTGGGAGTCGGGGAATAGGTGTTAACGGACAAAAAAAATCATAAATCCCGAACGGTACCGTTGAAAGCGCTGAAATTCATACTGCCGGAATCAGCGTGAGCCAACGCATCGAACGGTGCCCAACCCGTCATGATTAAAAAACATTAAAAAATACAAGAAGGAAAGAAGGTCAGATGGGGGTCAAGTAATTAACCAGCGCCTCACTGCTCCATTTTCCAAGAAAACGAAAGAAAAATTTACAAACATACACGCCAATCTCGGCAGCGGATCGTCGCACGCATCTGCAATAGCCACCGATAAACGCGGTTAATTTTCACCATCATTTTTTTTCACAATTCTAGATTTAATTTACACGAAGGTATAGTGCTATGCACGTCTTGTCCCTGAGTGTAAATATTAGATTACTTTAGTATTTTAATATTACCGAAGGTATTACCGGATTTATGCCCGAAAATTTACAATACGGGCACAAAAAAAAGCATACATGAGGAAAAAAAAAAAGAGGAGAAAATATAAGGGGGAGGCAAGGGGAAGGGACAAGGGGGAGGAACGAGGAGGGAAAGGAGCTGCAGCCAGACCAAAACCGGGTTCCGGAGAAATTCGGCGGAAAAAAGGCGGCAAAATTCATAAGAACCGTTTATAAAATTCCAGGAAACGGGCCTTTTTCCGCTGAAAATTCAGCGGCTCGTCGCCATGTTTGACCGTGAATAACTTTTGTACGTGAACTCGGATCGCCCTACGAATGGGAAAATGACATATTAAGCCGGGCAGGAGCAGCTGGACCGTGAAATCCGCGTGAAAATCGGACATGCCGAAACCGGCCGAGTCAGCTACCGGAAGGAGCGGTCGCACGGCTTCTCATCGGGTACCGCTGGATAGAACGCAGTCACGCGATCGCAGCTGTCGAAAAATTTTCGCGATCCGACGCACCGTTCAGCCGCTATGAATTTTTAAAAATAATTTCCAAAGGGGCCGGCCTTTTTTAATTAAAAAATAAAAATAGGGAGAGAGAGAACAAAAATTTTTTTTTTAAAAAAAAAAAAATTTGGGGGGAGAAGGGGGATTAAGGAGGGGGGAGAAAAAAAAAAAAAAAAAAAGGGACGAGCCGCATCCAATGATACCGGTTTCGTGATCATTCGTGACCGAAAAAATATTTTAATACAAAAAAACCCATGGGGGTTGGACGCAAGGGGATAGACGAGCCAGGCACTTGTGGGAGTCGGGGAATTGGTGTGAACGGGCAAAAAAAATCATAACTCCCGAACGGTACCGTTGCTATCGCTGACATTCATACTGCCGGAATAAGCGTGAGCCAACGCATCGAACGGTGCCCAACCCGTCATGATTAAAAAATATAAAAAATACAAGAAGGAAAGAAGGTCAGCTGGGGGTCAAGTAATTAACCAGCGCCTCACTGCTCCATTTTCCAAGAAACCGAAAGAAAAATTTACAAACATACACGCCAATCTCGGCAGCGGATCGTCGCACGCACCTGCAATAGCCACCGATGAACGCGGCTCGTTTTCACCATCATTTTTTTTCACAATTCTAGATTTAATTTACACGAAGGTATAGTGCTATGCACTTCTTGTCCCTGAGTGTAAATATTAAAATACTTTAGTATTTTAATATTACCGAAGGTATTACCGGATTTATGCCCGAAAGTTTACAATACGGGCACAAAAAAAAGCATACATGAGGAAAAAAAAAAGAGGAGGAAATATAAGGGGGAGGCAAGGGGGAGGGACAAGGGGGAGGAGAGAGGAGGGAAAGGAGCTGCAGCCAGACCAAAACCGGGTTCCGGAGAAATTCGGCGGAAAAAAGGCGGCAAAATTCCTAAGAACCGTTTACAAAATTCCGGGAAACGGGCCTTTTTCCGCTGAAATTTTAGCGCACTGTCGCCATGTTTGACCGTGAATAACTTTTGTACGTGAACTTGGATCGCCCTACGAATGGGAAAATGACAAATTAAGCCGGGCAGGAGCAGCTGGACCGTGAAATCCGCGTGAAAATCAGACATGCCGAAACCGGCCGAGTCAGCTACCAGAAGGAGCGGTCGCACGGCTTCTCATCGGATACCGCTGGATAGAGCGCAATCACGCGATCGCAGCTGTCGAAAAATTTTCGCGATCCGACGCACCGTTCAGCCGCTATGAATTTTTGAAAATTAATTCCGAACGGGGCTGCGCTTTTGACGTCGAATTCCTAGAATTGGCAGGTAGAGGCCCATCATCATTTTTCGAGCTTTAAAAATCGTTTGCGGCCGAACGGTGTGTCCGATCACGGGGGACCTTCACCATCGGAACGAACTCGACGAGCCGCATCCAATGATACCGGTTTCGTGATCATTCGTGACCGAAAAAATATTTTGATAGAAAAAATCCCATGGGGGTTGGACGCAATGGGATAGACGAGCAAGGCACTTGTGGGAGTCGGGGAATTGGTGTGAACGGGCAAAATAAATCATAACTCCCGAACGGTACCGTTGCTAGCGCTGACATTCATACTGCCGGAATCAGCGTGAGCCAACGCATCGAACGGTGCCGAACCCATCATGATTAAAAAATATAAAAAATACAAGAAGGAAAGAAGGTCAGCTGGGGGTCAAGTAATTAAACAGCGCCTCGCTGCTCCATTTTCCAAGAAAACGAAAGAAAAATTTACAAACATACACGCCAATCTCGGCAGCGGATCGTCGCACGCACCTGCAATAGCCACCGATGAACGCGGCTCGTTTTCACCATCATTTTGTTTCACAATTCTAGATTTAATTTACACGAAGGTATAGTGCTATGCACTTCTTGTCCCTGATTGTAAATATTGAAATACTTTAGTATTTTAATATTACCGAAGGTATTACAGGATTTATGCCGAAAAATAAGCATACATGAGGGAAAAAAAGAGGAGGAAAGATAAGGGGGAGGCAAGGGGGAGGGATAAGGGGGAGGGAGGAGGAGGGAAAGGAGCTACAGCCAGACAAAGACCGGGTTCCGGAGAAATTCGGCGGAAAAAGGCGGCAAAATTCCTAAGAACCGTTTATAAAATTCCAAGAAACGGGCGTTTTTCCGCTGAAAAATCAGCGGCTCGTCGCCATGTTTGACCGTGAATAGCTTTTGTACGTCAACTCGGATTGCCCTACGAATAAGAAAATGACATATTAAGCTGGGCAGGAGCAGCTGGACCGTGAAATCCGCGTGAAAATCGGACATGCCGAAACCGGCCGAGTCAGCTACCGGAAGGAGCGGTCGCACGGCTCCTCATTGGGTACTGCTAGTTAGAGCACAATCACGCGATCGCAGCTATCACAAAATTTTCGCGATCCGACGCACCGTTCAGCTGCTATGAATTTTTGAAAATTAATTCCGAACGCGGCTGCGCTTTTGACGTCGAATTCCTAGAATTGGCAGGTAGAGGCCCATCATCATTTTTTGAGCTTTAAAAATCGTTTGCGGCCGAACTGTGTATCCGATCATGGAGGGACCTTCACCATCGGCACGAGCTCGACGAGCCGCATAAAATGATACCGGTTTCGTGATCATTCGTGACCGAAAAAATATTTGGATAGAAAAAATCCCATGGGGGTTGGACGCAATGGGATAGACGAGCCAGGCACTTGTGGGAGTCGGGGAATTGGTCTGAACGGGCAAAAAAATCATAACTCCCGAACGGTACCGTTGCTAGCGCTGAAATTCATACTGCCGGAATCAGCGTGAGCCAACGCATCGAACGGTGCCCAACCCGTCAGGATTAAAAAAAATAAAAAAATACAAGAAGGAAAGAAGGTCAGCTGGGGGTAAAGTAATTAACCAGCGCCTCACTGCTCCATTTTCCAAGAAAACGAAAGAAAAGTTTACAAACATACACGCCAATCTCGGCAGCGGATCGTCGCACGCACCTGCAATAGCCACCGATGAACGCGGCTCGTTTTCACCATCATTTTGTTTCACAATTCTAGATTTAATTTACACGAAGGTATAGTACTATGCACGTCTTGTCTCTGAGTGTAAATATTGATATACTTTAGTATTTCAATATTACCGAAAGTATTACCGGATTTATGCCCGAAAATTTACAATACGGGCACAAAAAAAAGAGGAGGAAAGATAAGGGGAGGCAAGGGGGAGGGACAAAGCGGAGGGACGAGGAGGGAAAGGAGCTGCACCCAGACCAAAACCAGGTTTCGGAGAAATTCGGCGGAAAAAAGGCGGCAAAATTCCTAAGAACCGTTTATAAAATTCGGGGAAACGGGCCTTTTTCCGCTGAAATTTTAGCGCATTGTCGCCATGTTTGACCGTGAATAACTTTTGTACGTGAACTCAGATCGCCCTACGAATGGGAAAATGACATATGAAGCCGGGCAGGAGCAGCTGGACCGTGAAATCCGCGTGAAAATCAGACATGCAGAAAACGGCCGAGTCAGCTACCGGAAGGAGCGGTCGCACGGCTTCTCATCGGGTACCGCTGGATAGAGCGCAATCAGGCGATCTCAGCTGTCGAAAAATTGTTGCGATCCGACGCACCGTTCAGCCGCTATGAATTTTTGAAAATTAATTCTGAACGCGGCTGCGCTTTTGACGTCGAATTCCTAGAATTGGCAGGTAGAGGCCCATCATCATTTTTCGAGCTTTAAAAATCGTTTGCGGCCGAACGGTGTATCCGATCACGGCGGGACCTGCACCATCGAAACGAGCTCGACGAGCCGCATCTAATGATACCGGTCTCGTGATCATTCGTGACCGAAAAAATATTTGGATAGAAAAAAACCCATGGGGGTTGGACGCAATGGGATAGACGAGCCAGGCACTTGTGGGAGTCGGGGAATTGTTGTGAACGGGCAAAAAAATCATAACTCCCGAACGGTATCGTTGCTAGCGCTGACATTCATACTGACGGAATCAGCGTGAGCCAACGCATCGAACGGTGCCCAACCCGTCATGATTAAAAAATATAAAAAATACAAGAAGGAAAGAAGGTCAGCGGGGGGTCAAGTAATTCTACACGGCCTCACAGCTCCATTTTCCAAGAAAACCAAAGAAAAGTTTACAAACATACACGCCAATCTCGGCAGCGGATCGTCGCACGCACCTGCAATAGCCACCGATGAACGCGGCTCGTTTTCACCATAATTTTTTTTTCACAATTCTAGATTTAATTTACACGAAGGTATAGTGCTATGCACTTCTTGTACTCTGGTAAAACTGTAGGAAAAAAAACAAAGGGTTTCTAAGAAATCGGCAACTCTGGTTGATGCCGCAAAAAAGGAATTTCCATAATTTTGTTTTTTAACCTACTCTGAAATCGTTGAATAAAAAGAAAAAAATCTGAAAATTAGGCTACAGGTAGAACTAACGTAGCTCTTTTTTAAAAGCCCTTTTGTGTCTTCGTAGCCCTAGCTGTTTGCAAAAAAAAAAAGCCAAAGTGACGTCATTTGCATAAGGTCCTCTCGGCTTTCTAAAGACTTTTTCATCGAATTTTTACTCACCCTTCCCATTAAAATAAAATTCTGGAAAAAATTAGGAACGTTTTCACTATTTATGAGAATGTACACACAAAAAATGGTACCATTTGGGTGAAAATTGTAGCACTGAGAGAACCGCAAAAACGGTGTTTTTGCATAAGGTTCTCTCAGGCTTCCAAAGACTTCTGGTAGGTACTGTATATAATCCTTCTTGTACCTTGTACAAGAGAATGAATATTGAGTATAGTGGTACGTAGACTCTTCGTAGTATAGATTTCTACTAGGAAGGCTAGCCTATTTATTGGGAAAAAGAAGACTGGTGGAGGTCCAACTAAAGGCTTTACGCAAAAGCATTAGAATATATCTAAAATTTCCCTTGATATTGTCACATTAATGTTGTATTTGTCACAAACAAGGAATAATACAACAAGTGATAACTTAAACTAAAAAATGTTTTACTAAAACCAAAAGGGGAATAACAATTTACCCAGATTCGGAGAAGCGTCTGAAGACCTCTAGGGAAACCAGGGAACTCCTCTAACGGAGCACAGCTCCAGAAGCTCATCCGATGGAGACTCATCTAACGCAGTTTCGGGGCAGCGTTTTATACCGTCGCACGAATTACTCCCCTTCCGGACTGCGTATCTCCGTATCTTCCTTAGAGAGGACTTCTCCTGATAATTTCTTCACCACGATTACAGCGTTGTCCAAGGAGCGGGTGACTCATCTCTGCGAAAAGATAACCAATCTCCCTTTTCACCCGAGACAATATAATTAAATTTAATCATCTAACAATATGATATTATCTCTCCAATATTCAGGCAACAGAGAAGAAAATAAGGGCGCAGAGTGGGAGGTTCGTCATAGTAAAACCAGACATCTTTATGCTCCTTTGTTTGAACTTTTGCTTAGCTCGCGCTTGAAAATTCCAATTTGAAAATCCAGAGGGTGGTATGGGAGTCCTCCAAAGGGAAAAAATTGTGCTGATCTGGTTAAAATCCGACTTAACCGCAGTAGAAAAATTACAGCGAATTAACAGAAAATGGTAGCATAAGGGAATTTTTAGTGTGTACAAAGAAACTAAATTCACGACATTGGGGACAAATGGCATCTGAATTGGCCGAGCAGTTTAGGTAAAACTAAATAAACTAAAACGAACTTTTTTCATAAGCTAAACTGTAAGTTAGCAAATGTTTAAAGATAGATGGGTTTCTTTTTGACGACCAAGCTAGCCAAAGAAAAAATTCACGAGACACGCCGTTAAATAGAGCATTTTTTGTCTTCTATAAAATGGTGTGAATACATAAAAAATAACTCACATTTTTAACCACATTAATTTGGTTTTAGTCTCCCGCATTTAACATGGGCTTTTATGGCAAAACGCGCAAGCGTTTACAGTCAGTGACGTACACTGTATGTGTCTACAAAACCTATTTATTATGGATTCGTATATTATTAAGATCCTTACATTATTTGTATATTGTCTCACTAAAGAGACAAAAATCATCTGTCGTACGAAAAACGTGGAGAAAAAGAAAAATTCTGTAGTACAAATAGGGAAGCTTCGGGACAAAAACAGAAAGCGGTGCCAATGGGTCTAATTGGGGATGGCCTTGCCTTGAAATCAGGGATAACACCGAGCACTGAAATCGCCGCACCTTACACTTAAATCCCTGCACTGGGCACCGAATCCCCGCACCGAATCAATGAAAAATCTCCCCGATCTATGCGGCGACGAACCCTAATAGTGTTGATTCAGTCATTCTGCCATATAACTTAGGAAAGCTGTGCGAGGAAGTATAAGTTACCTTATTACACTGTTTTCCGTTGAAACCGCGGTCTCTAGATTGGCTCTTGTTAGAGCTCTCGCTGGTCGTCAATCGGAAACCATTGCCACCAGCACAACCAAATCTATAAAATGACTATCGGACAATATTCGATTCTTAGGATGAATTTGCTAAGGATGATCTACTCCAGCCTCTATAGCCCTGTTTGATGAATGTTCTAGCGGTAATGTGAGAATCTACCGGCATGTTCCATCAAAGATAAATTAGTATAGAAGATGAAAATAGCATATTTTACTTCACTTTCCATCTATATTTCCGTCATCAGTTTACCACAGACATGCCAGAATTCAAACAGTATAAAAAATTTAAGCCAGAGCTACACTAGCAAATATAAAATCGAGAGTTTCAACTTTCCAACCAATTCACGGAATTCTGACAAACTTTTAATAACACAGCAATACCCCATCCCAATACAGCAAACATACCATTCCCCGTGTAATCCATTTGCTGCGGTTTTTCCGTTCTTCAAACACTTTGATAACCTCTTTGACGAGCACGCCTTCTACCAATGAGGTACGCAACAAGGACAACTACAACGAGCGCAGCCAAGGCACACCCCACAGCAATAGGGACAATATCTGATGTAACAACTTTATCAGCAGGACAATCAATAGCTGAAACAAATAAGAAAAAAAACTATTGACTTTGTGAATCGCCTATGATTAGAACAGTTTTATCACGTACCAGTACTAAACTTATCATTAACCGATGTTCGAAAGGCCTCCATTTGCAAGTGTGCCATGTGTATGGTAGCCGAATTACCTGACTCTTTAACATTGAGTTCAATACTCTCCTGGGAATTGCACCTATAAGAATTGTTGACAGCTACCGAATGCAAATTGCTATTTAAACGTTCAGCATAAAAATATTCTCCTAAAAAAAATGAATAAAAAATACGATCCAACAATCAAGTAAGGTAAAAACAATTAATACCTGATGCATTTGGGAAACTAACTGAGTCTTGATAAAGCCAAAGCTTAATGTCTGAAAGAAATACTTGCTCCTCTGCAGCTGATTCATTTCCACTACCAAATAACTTCTGTTAGCAACTTGTTATGACAAACACATGAAAACCCTACCTAGAAATGTTTTTGTGGAACACATATGTTAACACATTTGGGATAGAACTCTTGCCAGAATTCCACTGCAGGGATATTTCCTGGGTATTTAGATCATCCAAAAAACCAAAATTACATGTGCCATTGGAAGTGGCATTACTAGGCATGGCAATTGTAGCATTTTCAACCTAATAAAAATAAAGAGGTAAGAAGTGATCATACCAATTTATGCTTTACTATTACATTGCCACTGATTGTTTTGTATGGAATAATGATTGTTGCTGAAAGTTTCACCACTATGCATGTTATGTTGGTTTCTTCGTCTACCACAACCCAATTCATATCAGAAGGATGGGGAGGATTTGGTTTTGGTGTAGATGTTGTAGGATAGGTTGTTGAAGGGGTGACTGTTGTAGGATAGGTTGTTGAAGGGGTGACGGTTGTAGGATAGGTTGTTGAAGGGGTGACGGTTGTAGGAGAGGATGTTGAAGGGGTGAGTGTTGTAGTGGTGATTGTTGAAGGAGAGGATGTTGAAGGTATGATTGTTTCAAGAGTAGATGACTCATAGGTAGATGTCTCAAGAGTGGACATGTCAGGCAAAGCTGCTGAAATCAACATATGATATTACAATTAGAACTTCATTGACATGAATCTCCACTTTACCTGAAAGAATCGGATCCACCAAGGCATTTCCTTTAAAATTAAAGAATAGTGAGCAAAAGGACAAATGAAATAAGCAAAGATTTAGGATAATCCATTCAAATCTCATCCATTCTAAGTATTCAATTTCTATCATCAGAATTCAATATTAAAACGGTCAACACTTGTGCTACATTCAAGGAAGATACTCTTAACAATGATATTGCATCTTTAAACACTTAGGAACATACAAAAAATTCAATTAATTTCAGTTAAGAGTGACTTAAATTTTGTGCAGGAAAACCAAAATGAACACTTTACTTTAAACTATAATATTAACCTAATCACTTTACCTGAACAGATGCAAATTAACAATAAGTATATCATTCTTTTAGAATGCATGACTTTTGCTTAATCAGTACAGACTGAGGGTAGTAGGCTGTTCCCGACGAAGAACTAAAAGTGATGAAAAATACGTGATACAGTCGCAATTCGCAAAAGTGGGTGTATTTTCAACAACGTTGTCAAAGTAAAAAAATAAATCAAGAAAGTTGCAAATCGCAACTTCGCCTCATTCTGCCTTGACCCTACCAGGAAAAATACAAAGAAAGTTCTGGTAAGGTTCAGATCCTTTTCTTAAACCACATAGAGGAAATAGCAGCGTCGTTGATGTCATGGGTGATGCTGATCTGAATATCACTTTCTATTTTTTTTAATGTTTATGTAATAATAGAATGCCTATTATCTAACTAATATATCTTTTATTTATTGGTTTTCATTTAACTAATTTTGTTTTTGTTTTTTATAAGTTGAGTTAAGGAATCGGCCCCGATTGGCCAGGATCGGGTAAACCGATCTGACCAAACCCGAAAAAATGGCTGATCTGGTGCGATCTGGTTCGGTCCTCATAGATCGGTGCGGTTCGATTCTTCGATGCGAACTGTACGATCTGCTGCCATTTTTAAAAGATGGCGGCTTAAAAACTATTATCGAATTTACTACTACTAGACATGTATTTAGCACTTTTGCACCTTAAGAAAATAGGAAACATTTAAAAATCGAATTTCACCTACTTTCTTTATTAGAGTAGTCATGAGCTAAAATGTGTTTGGTGCTGCAATTGCTGCATGGCAATGTTGGCACTGTTGACTGTCAATTCTAATAGTGTCGTTCTAAAACGACATCCATATTTTTTTATTTCAAGCTGATATCCAATCGCACTTAACATATATTTCAGCTCTTGACTACAATATTAGTGTTAACAATATCTATAGGTAGGGATCGGCCCCGATTAGCCATAATTGGGTTAACCGCCCCGCCCCGCCCTGGGAAAAGGCAATCGGGGCTGAATCGGGGTTCAATTTCGTCAGCCAGGGTGGGGCGGGGCAAAAATCGAGGTTAACCCGCTTGCCCCGACGCCATTTGCAAAAATGGCGCCTGAATTTAAACTACGAGTTTGGGTCGGGTTTTTATCGGGGCAACCGGGGCGAACTCCCCGATTTTCATCATAATAATCGATTTCGACTCGATCGATTATGTTTTTACGTCGATCGATTGATTGCAATCGGGGTTGCAGCCCTGATTAGGCAACCCGATTGGGGTCCCGATTAGGGTCGGGGCCGATCCCTATCTATAGGGCTTTTCGACATCTTTTTGTTAAATCATCCCCAATCTTACAGTATTCTACAAATGGGACAAAATTCATTATTCCATTTATCTAAAAATAATATTTCAGACTTAAGTATGATTCAATACATAATTTATATCGGCCTGAAGTGTCCTAATATAATCTTGTATTAAAACATGCAATTAACTGTGTCGGAGTTTTGGATCGGAATATATATTCTGCATTCGTTGTCCCTACCCGCGGCTATGCCGTCGGGTAACTTGATTGTAACTTGGGTCCCTTTCTCACCCCTCGACCCTCTCCCATACCCGACGGCATAGCCGCGGCACAGACCAAGAATAGAAAGACTGTGATCGGCCTATACGTCCCCATAAACCATGCTCGTGCCTGCCGCAAGTTGGCGCTGCCTCTGCAAGCCGTACTTTTATGCGGATTTTTCCGTTTCCCTACTGATTAGATGCTTCACACACCCGGGATTTGTGAATAAACTAAGATAGATAATTTTTTTATTTTTATTTCTTAATTATAAACAAAAATTCTTTATATCCCCTTATTCATTTGAACTGTATTGGCCCAGCCTTATATACGCATAAAAATTTCTGAATTTTCCCTCATTTTCTTGTTTGTTTATTTCAATCGTGAAACGCTGTACCCTACGTCAATACGGAAAGCTGAGCCATATTGGGTTCTTCTCTCCGTATTGACTCAAGGTACAGCGTTTCACGATAGAAAAAAATATCAAGAAAACAAGGAGAAAATTGGATTTTTATAACGAAATTTTTATGCGTATATAAGGTTGGGCCAATACAGTTCAAATGTAGTAAGACAACACCTATTAAAACAACATTAGACACATTATATCTACTTACAATATAAAATAAGCTATTTTTTAAAGGAAAAAACAGACAAACATTTTACCAGAAGTAGTAGCTTCAAAATTTAAATGGATAAACAGTGCCACCAAGTAATTAAATGGTCAACTCAAGAAGCTCTCTATAATCGTCGCGAGGAAACGTTTCATTTTCGAAGCAGTTTTCACCCCATATGACAAACTAATTAGCTTTTATTTGCAGTTCAGGTCAGACCATAGGCAAATATTTCTTAATCCTGAAAGTATTTATTTGAAATTAGATCAAGCGATAAATAAAAATTTCAGGCAAATCATTTAGAAACGAATAACGACTTGGAAGGAGATTTTCTTTCACCGAATAATTATAAAATTATCTTTTGCGACATCTTTCAGTCCCTCAAATTTCCAATGAAACTACATTAAGCAGCATGCATAAATAACGTTACCAATATCCCCAATTGCCTTTTAAAAATTTATATAGTTATAATTACATTTCTTCTTTTCTATGAGGAACATGTTCTGTGCAGCTATAAAGAGAGACACAAAAAATTTGAGAAAACTTATAGCAAACAAATTCTTTTAAAAATGCAAACTTATTAGCTAAGCTTGTTAGAGCAAGCCAGGCGTTCTTGTCAAAATATATTTTGAACAGAGTTGAAACACAATCACCGATAAGGGAGTGCGCTCAGAGCTATCCGCTCCTTCCCCGAAAATGACCGGCTCACGCTCATAGCACACCATTTTAAAAAATTTGCGGCTCGCGCTCTCAAAAGCTCATTTTCCGCTCGTCAAATTTATCTTGCAGGAACTTTTCGCAGAAAATTCTATTTCTCACATGTTTTCAAATAAAATGTGTATTTGAATTTGAATACACAGACAGTTTAATTCTGCTGCCGCTCCAATTTGCTGATTTTGCAGTTCTGGGAAATTTCATTCTCATTTCTAAAGGGAATACAGAAAGAGGGCGAATGCAAAATATAAATCCAGTAATTTAAAAGAAACATTATTGTTATACTTACGAACAAGGAGTTGTATCTGATTCAGAATCAGGATTTGAAATCATGATTTCATCAGCAGCCATTATACTTTATTTATTCACACTTCCAGTAGCCATTTTAACACTAGTGTTAGTAGGAATTCCTCCAACTAAAAAATAAAAAAATAAAACACTTATATTGAATGAAAGTAAATATTCAGTTCATCAGGTGTGCTATTCTCGTCTGACGTTGCCCTTGGTGTAAACACTGGTTGATAGATGACGCCACGGGTCATGAGTTTTCCGCTCACGGGGCATCCACTCAAGCTCTAGCTCGCGATTTTCAAACATGAGCGTGCTCAAGCTCTAGCTTGCCGAAAATCACAAGCGCGCTCGCATTCCGCTCTAGCTCAGAGCGCGCTTGTTTCAACTATGAATTGAATCTTTCCAAATATCACATTTCTTCTTCCAGGATAGCTGTCGACAATTCCTGAGGATATGTCAAAATCTGATTCTGTCATTACAGTTGAAGGTTTCTTTAGCATCTGATTGGCCACGTTGCTTCTTTGTAAAGACAACTAATATAGGATAGATAAGTGTTTATAATTATCTAAATAAAATAATGTGTTCCATTACAGTACAAATACTTACATCTACTTGATCAACTTTGTTCTTTTATTGAATTGGCTTAACTAACCACTTGAAGAAAAAATAGTTCTTCAGATTTTTCTTGTCGAACAGGGCCTCGTTTTTTTCTGGTAGTTTTATACCTGCTGTTACAGGTGCTTCGTCTTGGTCTTATCTTAGGTTTTGTAATTCTTACTTGTCATCTTCCTTGTTTTCTTCATCTTTCTCTCCCTCTTCTGCTCTGTCGTCTAGTTTTATTTCTTTTTTGCCACAATATTTCATTAAAGTGTTCTCTGGTATAAATTTTTTATTGCGTAACTTGCTCTGATTTGTCTTAAAATAAATAGTTTGAATTTTGTTTGTTGAACACTACTTATTTTACATTCAAAAAATGGAATTCGAGCTTTTATTTCCCATCGTCTAACCAGATGTTGAAGCAAGTTGGCGACACTTTCAATTGCAGGTTGAGGAAAATCTGGAACTACTGCCGATCCTTCTGTGTTGCGGATCACGAACTGCACCTGACGGGCAATTAACTAGGTCGGAAATCACCGACCTGAATGACAGCTCTAACAACGATCTTCCGCTTACGTCACTGAACTCATAATTAATCTACTGTCCATGTTATCTAGTGATTTTCGTTCTGTTGCTGTCAGGATTTTCTCGTGTATCCAGTTATTTTCTAGAGAGGGTTCGTTGGAATTATACTGTAGTACTATATAAATGTAAAGCTGAATGGTTCCTAATGTTGAACTTTTGTTCAATAAAATTGGAATGGCGGCCAGATTTCAGAAAATTTAAGTGGTCCTATTTCTTCATCAATGTGGGCCTATTTCAGAAAAAGTCTATTTTAGCTGACCACAGTAAACTTAATAAACTAACTTATCAACAAACTCAACTTAAACTTAGGAAACTTTACTTAATAAACTCTAGTTAAGTACCTAAGCGGGACCAGGTCCGAGCAAAGCGTGGCCAAATAGGGATTTTGGATGGGTAAGAAACTAAAGTAGTATAGTAAGTAAAGTAAAGTTAGTAAAATTAAGCTAAAAAAAGTTACTTAGTTACACATTTAATTAACATTTATTTAAGTAAATGTTAATTATAGTATTAAATAAATTTTCATGCGAAATACAATCTTGACGCACAAGACCATTTAGAATAACACTCTCTTCCTAACTAAGATAATTAAACATAATAACATAGACATTTTAATAATATTAACATAATAAATAGAAACTAAACAACATTACTCAAACTAGTATCTGATATCCGAAATAGGTAATAGATGTACACACACCACACTGTCACAACTGAAAGAATTACAACAATAAAAATGTTTCATCTGCAACTTGAAATTCTCCAGAGTTGCATGTATTATTTTTGAAGAATAAATAAAATGTTTACATGCAATAAGTTCATGATATTAAATTATAAATAAAATTGTTTAAAAATAAAACATATAGATGATGACAATTAATAATTAAATAAATAACATTACTTTTTGAAATAAAGTATTGTAAGTAACGTTTTGAAAAAGTAAGGTAAATAATAACTGTACCTTATTTACACGTAATTTATCTACATAAAGTAAAACATTCTTACCACAGCTAGATTCGAACCGTTATCCTTATGTTTAACATTCCAGCTCTATACCACTGAGCTACTATTAAATGTTTATGAAATTTTACACCTTGTATAGAACCAATTTAAACACAATACTATTTAATGACAATTACCCGCAGAAAGTTTTGAACTATTAGCCTTATTCTTATCAATCCAGTGCTATACCAATGAGATACCAAATTCTTGAGTTGAATGATACTTTACACACTGTATAAAACCAATTTTAACATAATACTATTTAATAACGGCTAAGAATAATAGATCCGTTGGTAAACATGATGGAATCAATACTAATATGACGTAAAAAACCCAACCCACAGATAAAGCGCTCCGCTGAGCTGGTTCGTTCACAACACTATCACACGGACTCGGCGGATCACTTTCACTGCCCCCCGCTACACTACACTAACTAGGGTGACAGTGCTCTCCACCAAAAACTACACTTAGCGTTCCTAATACGCTTCTTTAACATAAATGACTCACATACTAACTAACTCTTCCACATTTTGGGTAGTCTTATAAAGGCGCTAAGATGACCCCTACCCCGTAAAGCCTCCGTCTACCCCGTAAAGCCTCCGTCGAAGGTCACCTTGCATGACGTTCTAAATCGTCATGTCTACGCCACACATACACACATATACACACAGATATGACACGTAGTCGTCCATAAAGACACACACAACACCACACCATACGTTTCACATCACACAATCCCACCACCGTGACAAAACACACACTTTACGTTACGTGTAATACTCTCAGAGAAGCGCTGTTCCCTAATAGGAAACAGTTGTTTAGATATATCTAAACAAGATTCGTTGGCCACCGCCTCCGAGACATCATGTTTCCAAAATGTTGGAAAACAAATTATTTTTTCCCATAGCAAAACTTTATTGTTTTCATTTCTGGGTGTATCGAAGGACATTAGAAAACCCCCAGTTTGTACTGAAAGCAATGGCCTTGTTTTATTACGCCCCTTATTTGCATATTTTGCAATGAGAACGAAGTTTTAAATTAATGAACACTTCGCTTAGAAATAAATGAATTAATTTAAAGTAGAAGCATTTATGAAATTCTGCCTATAATTCTGCTGCCTATAGTTCTTTAAACATTTCCTACTTAATAGATTAGATCTTATGATATTACGTGCTATACAGAATGCCTATTTCATATTGCATTTTCCAGATCTTGTTTAAACAACTATGATGTATTAAAAACAAGTAAAGAAGGAGTCATTTTCACTGTTTATTTTGAAAACCAAAAACAAAAGAACACAATTCTTTTAGCTTTTTCAACGGGGTCGTGGAAGGAGTTATTTCGAAAAGCGATTAAAGAAATCAAAACACAAATTTCAATAATGGTGGGAAATTAATATCGAGAAGGTGGTAATACATTAGGAGGTAACCTATTGCTTGTTCAAAAGATTTGGTATCAAGTGCGACTGCTGTTTTATCAATCTTGATGAAATATGCCCCATTGATATCTAAAACACCAGGTAACTCCATGGTGTGTGCACGAGTTGCTGCGTCTTCCGGAAGTAATACTTCCTAGAATGAAATATATGGAAATATGGAGTGATTGGAAAAATATATGATAGTTTAAAGGAAAGAAAATTTTTACGTGGAAGGACTGGAAAAGGACGGGCCATGCATCCGCTGCCGACCCGTTTTTTTTTGGTCCGGCTGTGTGTTGGCTGCAGCGTGAAGTAGCACCTGAAAGGCGCATTTCGTTTGTTCAACCACATCTGAGAAAAAAAGTTGTCATGAAGTGTTATGGGCTCAATATTTATAGGTTATACTAACCGAACTGTCCTACAGCTTCCTCCCCTCTCTTTAAGATTACCGAAATGGCAAAATTTCTTATCAATCTCTGCTTGGCAAACTCTATTAATTGACTCTCCGCCTTTCGCCAATTTGACAGAAAGGTTTCCATAAGTCCTTTCTTGAGTAAAAAGAATTCTTCTTTTATCTAAAAAAGGAAATATTTTAAAAAATGTATAGTAACTAAACCTCATGTCTATCAAAACAGAAAATCTTACGGCCTCCGTCATATCTTTCAGACGCGGGTATTTATTTAAAAATACCATCGCTCCAACGTGACTGCTGTTCTTGAGAAAATCGCGTCGGCTTTGATAAGTTATTTTCATCAAACGTAGCATTTCGTTGCAAATGTGATTTCTTGTATCATCAGAATCTAACTTAGGCATTAACCTCATGTATTCCTCGGCCTCCATTTGTTCTTCTGCTGTGTAAGAATCGCATTCTGGAAACATGACCGTTGTACACTGCCTACAAAATATTCTAAATGTAAGATACTTAAATGAAATTATAAAAGACAAAAAGTTTTTACCGTTTAGTACGTTTGTCTGACAATTGTTTCCTGAATCTTTTCCCTCGCATGTAGGATTCCAGGGAACCTTTACGGGTATATGGATCATATAACATATCCTGAAATAATTATGTAAACCTCTTACATGCTGCATGGAAACATTGTTTATGTTGACTCACCCATGGTGTCTCGGTAATGAAGCTCCCAGCCGACGGGAAGTAAAAAACTATGGACTTGGCCATTTTCAGAATCTCGTCGCTACTAGGAAAGTTTTTTCGCCTATAAAACAATATTTAAGTTAGCGTAATAATATTGTGAAAATATAGTATTAAATTAAAGCTTACATTTCACAATTTCTCATCAGCCAGTTGTCTGAAGTCCAAATGAGGTATGACAGTTCCTTTTGAGAGCATCGTCTGCTCGGAAAATCGACTGCGTTGAGACGGGCATAATTTCCTCGCTTGTATCTCCCTTTACCCCAATCCTACCTTCTTTAAGAATGTCTGCCAGAGAGAAAAGTTTGTCCTGAGCAAATGAGAATGATTTTAATTCCTAACAGAAACGATAACAGTAAATTTGACAAAATATTTATACCGGCTGAATACTTTCTGCAGCTACTTCCTCAACTGGCCCAACAAGTGGCCCAATAATTTCTTGATCCAGTTGAAGTGTAGGTTCTGCTGAAATAACAATCAACTGGATTGCCTCATTTTCTTCAGTCACAGCAGGTGCAACAGGCTCATTGGTCACGACGCCAACAAATTCAAGCAAAGAAGCATTATTGCCTTTTTCGATTTGCTGTTGAAATTTTCTATTGATAACTACTTACCTTTGGAAAGAAGTTCAGCAAGGGTGGAGACACAAAACAATTTAGCCTTGGTGTTTTCACGAGCAAAGTCGAATAGTTTTACAACGTGTTTCGACATGTTGTTTAGGTTTTTTAAGAGAAGACGGCTAACGGTAACTAACACACGGTCTGCACTGATAGTTTTTCAATTTAACAAAAGAGTTGTATCCCTTTCTAGATTCAGAATGAGACTAACGAAAAGAACAAAAGAAACAAAAAGTTTTTTCGCTGGAAGGAAGGGTTCGGATTTTTCATTCGATGTTAGCCGTATTGCCAAACTTCTAATACGTCACAACATTTTAGGCGATTGAAGAACTTTATTTTACAGCGAAGCTCCACATAAAATATGGTAGTGGAGTCGAATAAAATGTTTTTCATTTCTTGTGTAGATATCGAGAGGATGATAGTCGCAAATGTCTTTGATAGTGCAAAGTCTTGAAATGGCAGGAGCTCTCGGCATAACGAAATAACTATGCGACGGGGAATGAAATTCGATGGTGTCAAACAATTGAACTAGGAAAATTGGATCCCTTTCCTTTTCAAAAAAGACACACAAAATTTTGCCAAAAACCAAACCGTATTTTCCCCATCCCATAACAAGTACTGAATTTCTTTTATAGGTCGTGCCATTGATTACGACGCTTTCCCCGATTGTGATATTGTCCATTACAAAATCATATTGAGAGAAGTTCTC
Organism: Daphnia magna; assembly: GCF_020631705.1. NCBI lineage: Eukaryota > Metazoa > Arthropoda > Branchiopoda > Diplostraca > Daphniidae > Daphnia > Daphnia magna. The sequence continues at coordinate 2,767,660 of NC_059183.1, forward strand.
AGTGGTTGAGACCTCATCCGTCGGGATGTCGCTTGCCCTTTTCGGAAGAGAAACGAAATCGCGACTTGTTTTTCTCTCTATAAGTAAAGAGAGTGACGTGCATTGCCTTTTGTAAGCTGTAGTGAATAAAGAATTTTTTAAATTTTTCATGGCATGCACAGGAACTTTGACGGCACCATTTAAGCGCTCAAAGTTCATGCACCAAAAATTTCTTAAGGGACAATTTTTTTGCTATGGAAGGATAATGGATAAGGAGATGCATTTTTGGCCTTATATTTTCGTGTGGATAGCAAGCTTTAAATTTGGAAATGAAGGAAGCAATTAGAGACAAAAAATATGGCAAAAGTGAATCAGTTAATTTGGGCGCAAATACAAGGTCAAATATTTCTTGTAATGTAAGAAGCAAATCAATATAAGGAAAACAAGTCTCCTCATTTTCTATAAGCACACACAACACGTGTGGCAAATAACGCATAAAAGCTAAAGACTGTGCCGCACTCATTTTTGGTGAAAAGCCGTCGCCAGGCGGTAGCAGTTGTTTAAGTTCACACGGCGCGTTACGTTTATCGACAATTAAAGAACCAAAGAGTTTTGCAAATTCTAGATTAATATTGCCCACTGTTACTTTATCTTCTATCTCCGAGATTGAGTCCAATACATTCCCAGAAACCACTGGGCAAAAGTCCTCAAGAACAGAATGCATAGAATCATTGATACAGTTTAGCATTACGTGGTAGTACTCAAGGTCGTTTAAGGCGCATACTGACTTTACACCGCGAAAGTGAGTTCTCCCTGGAGGTAAATTCTTGAACATTGAAATGTCAATTTCATCTTCTCTTGGACAACGCAATTCGAATTCTTTTTCTGTTTCATACGTCTGCATGTCTTCGCGAGTTGCATAGCAAAGAATACAACAGTAGTCATCAGAAAAACTTTCCACCAATCCGAAAATTTGGTTCATGCCTAAATTGTCTGCTGTGAATTGCCCAAGCTTCACGTACAGTGTCATTTTCTCACCGTCATTACTTTCAATAGTGATCCCAGTTTTCCCTAAATCTTTTAATTCTGAAACGATTTTACTCAACAGTTGGTTAAGGGCGTCTTTATTTTTTATATCATTTGTGTGGCACGTAGCAAGGAGGTGGGTGTTAGCTAGCGTACTGTTGTATCTTGGGGAAAGGGACAGATTCGTAAATTAAAACATTCCGCTGTTGTTTATGGTCGCCCCCGCCTTTAGGGGATTTGTTAGTCCAAGGCCGTCGTAAAAAATTTGAATGTATGATACAATTCCTTGTGGGTCATTAGCGGACAACTCCCTAAATCTTTAACCACTTTGAAAGCAAGAATTAATACCATTTTCAACTTCAGGTTCTTTCATGAGATTTTTTAGGTAAATTGGGTCCTTAGACAACGACAAAAAAAGTTTTTTTGATTGAAAATATTGCGCAATCCGAGGTTTCTCAACAATTGCTACGCCTGACTCCCCTTCATTCAAAACATGTTCAACCGCATGATAGCTGCCTATCACTATTGGTTCGGGTAAAACAAAACAAGGGTGATTTTCAAATAATTTCCGAATGCGGTATTCCGATCCAAATTTATCAAAAATAGTTTTCAAGCTATTAAAAGCAAAATTTGTTTCTACAACTTTATTGTAAACATCAGGACCATCAAACGGAGCAAAAAGTGTTGATATCACGTCGCAAGTTTTATCTACCATGATATGAAAGATATCTTTGAAATAGTTTATCACGTCGATGGTTGCATTAAAAGGCACATTCCCCCTCCCTCGTAAATCTATAATCATGTTCGTAATTTCGGTCTCCATTGTTTCTTTCAGTGAAAAAATTTGTTGTGTTAATGAGGGGGAGTTACTGTCTCTACCTTGAGCATTTCCGTTTATGTCGACTTCCCTCCCTTCTCCCTCATTTCTTTCTACGCTTAAATTTACGGCGCCGTTTTCAAGGCCAATATCAAGATCATACATGACAACATTACACTCGTTTGTTTGAAAATGATATGAATGAAATCGCTCAAAATGCCTACCGAAATTAAAAATGTTGTCGGCCGTCGTTTGGCAATAAGGTTCGCAACATCGAATGGGGAAGTCCAATTCTCCGTATAGCTTATGATGGCTTAAGTGCACCTTGATATCCTTTATGGAGTTCACTTGAACACTTTTTTTACACGAGGGACAATTAAACATGTTGGCAGCACTAGTTATTAAACGTCACTTATAATCAATTAATCGAAAGCGCAATTACAAGCATACTATCACATCAAACAACGAGTTAGCATTTAAAAAAATATACAATGATATATGGTCACACAAACGATTCCCTGCTCCAGGCAGTAGAGGGGAGGGAACAGATAATTTTCTTATAAGCCGTTGCTGGAAAATTCTTTGTTTTCTAAAAGGAAACCTGATGTTTAGAATTTTTTCAAAACATGCCCATGTTTACCTATTTCAAAACTGCGTTTCTCTGAGAGTATAATAGTTCGGAATAGTACAGTGAAGTATAACATAGTAAAGTATATCATAGTACAAAAAAGCATAACATACTAGTCTAGAAGTAAACAATAATATAGTAAAGTATAATTGTGGTGAACTAAAAGGACACCAGGGAGAAGCTGGCAACCGGGCCGAGGAGAAAGGACGGCGGGCTTTAACGTTTTTGGGGGTTGGGCAGTTGTGCATATATGTGTCTGGCTATACGAATGAAGCTCAGTCCTGAATATACCTGATACCGTAAAGGAATTCGTACTTTCCAGTTATTCACTTATTCCGTGCGCAACTAGTGTGTCACATTTTGGTGCTGAAACCCGGGAGCGTTCACCATTTTGTTCTCATTATTGTACTCAGTTTGTTTTCGGCAAAAAAAACAAAACAAAAAAAAACGCCCCTTTCGCTGTCAAAATTCAATTGTTCAAAATTCGCATGATTGACTCTAACTGGTAAACAGCGTGATAAAATTCGTTTTTTAATTCGTTTCGTAAATTCGTTTGTTTTTGAATTTTCGACCAGAGAGTCAATGCAAACCCTGGCTTACGTCAGAGAGTAGACGAATGTGTTTATCGATTTTCGTTTGGAATTTGAAACGGTATTCGTATTCGATTGAAAGTCGGTTCTTTATAAATATTTTCCTTTTAGACACGTAAAACCATCACTTTTCTGACAATGTCGTCGTCAGAACCATCAAGAAATGAAGATGTCAGCGACCCTGTAGCAATACGAAGCATTCGTTCCAGTGCGAAACGACGGCATACGAATCAAATCAAAGGATCAAGAAATCACTGGCGACCAACGACTCTACCTTCACAATACGGGCCCAACAGGCTGTCCTCAACGATTTCAGAAAAGAAATAGAAGATCTTCACAAGAGATACGTAGCAGCAGCCGAACTAGATTACGAGGCCAACGAACTAGAGAAAAAAGGGCTCGAGGAAGTAGAACAAAAGTTTGTACAATGTCAATCGATGATCGCTGCTTATATGACGAAGGAAGATATCATCCCAGAGCCAGATGCAGAAGACAGTAAAGTAGAGGAAGCAAGAAAAAAGAAGCTAGCCTTTCAGCATGAACTGGAAACATCGCAAGTTATCCACGACAGAATGGTAGAAGATTTGAAAAGACAACTAGCTAGAGAACAAGAAGACATAAAAAGGAAAATTGACTTTGAAGAAAGTTTATTGGTTGACCTAGAAAGTCCGTTCAAGAAGTTTAATCCACTCCGAAACGAAATGAAGAGTACAGAGTCCCATCCACGAACGTACCAAGAATCGAAGTGAAAGTCTTCAATGGTGACCCACGAACGTGGCCGTTGTTCTTCGCAACATTCATGACAACGATCCACGAAGCAAATGTGTCAAGCGCATACAAACTCCTCAGCCTACGAGACAATTTGAATCCAGACATCCGAAGAAGAGTAGCGCACCTTTTTGTTCCGCCTTCAACTTACGACCTTGCTCTTGTGGAATTAGAAAGGAGATATGGCAGTGCTGAAGTTGTAATGCAGGCTCACGTTCAACATTTAGCCGCAATGCTGCCAATCAAGAGCGGAGATTATCAAGCCCTTTTTTAAATGGCTGCGATGGTGAGAGATGCGGTAACAAGCGCCCAGAGCTTGAACTTTCAACAAGAGATTACCCACTCAACAGTAGTTTTGCAGCTAGAAACCAAACTGCCACTCGATCTGCAACGAGAATGGGGAAGGACAGCATATTCACTGCGACCAAAAACCGCAACCTTAGCAGACTATGATAAGTGGATAGACGGAGTCATTGGAGCAGAGGAATCAAGAGGTACTAATTTCCTTATCCAAAACAACAAATCATCGTTTGCTCAACCACGCCAGAATCAGTACAACGGTCCAACCATGTTGTACACAAATATGGAAGAGGTACGGAAAGAAAATGTATGCCAAATATGCCGCGCCGATCCAGGACACAGGCTTGAAGCGTATCTCAAATTCCGTTCAAAAACGCCAACCGACCGAGCCAAGGACTGTGCCAAGTTTGGTCATTGCTTTCGCTGCCTAGGACGCGACCATTTTTCCCGTTCGTGCAAGAAGAACATTACCTGTTCAGTAGAAGGATGTGGAAAGCGGCATCATACATTGATTGATGGAGCTGAGCTGGTCGCAAAGGGAACCTTCGGAGCACAAGGTATGAATAAATCTACTATCTTTGTCGGCTCATGTCTATCGTCAGCATCGAAAGCAGTATTATTAGCAATTGTTCCAATGGTAGCAAAGAGTAAAGAAAAGGAATATCTCACTTTTGCCTTGCTTGACCCCGGAAGTGAAGCTACTATTATCACTAATCATCTTGCAGATAAACTTGGTTTATCAGGAAAAACAGCGAATGTGCGATTTGGTACGTTTAGAAGGTCAGAAGAAATGGATACAAGAGTAGTGTCGTTCTCGATTAAGTCGCTCGACACCACGGTAAAAATGGAGGTGGACAAGGCCTATACAGTTCCCGAAATTAAGCTGTCAAGACGGAACATTGACTGGCCAAACATCAAGCATCGCTGGCCACACCTGGAAAACCTCGAGCTTCCTGTAACAAATTCTTCGTTAGTTGAAATACTGATCGGAATGGATATTGACGTAGCACACGTACAGCTGGGAAGTCAAAAACCCACCGATGGATTTGAAGGCCCTCGTGCCGTGTTGACTCCATTCGGATGGATTGTTGTAGGCAAAGTGTCATCTTGCCTTTTACAAGGACCCAGCCGTTGGCGAAGTATTCATTTTGGTACATCACAGGAAGTTGATGTGTCCCTCGCCGATACAGTTCAACAATTTTGGTCCACGGAATCGTTTGGAACTAATCCTGATGTGGGAAAGGTAATACCTGAAGAAGATGCCAGAGCCCTCAAGATATTGGAGTCATCAATCACCAATTTGGGCTACCGGTACCAAGTCGATATACTTTTCAAAAAACCTGACACCCGGCTGCCAAATAATAGGACAGCGGCGCTTAAACGTCTGTTCTCTGTGGAACAGCGTCTCTTACGCAATCCAAGCTACGCCGAAAAATACGTCAAAATCATCAAGAGTTATTTACCCGACGGGTACGCAACGAAAGTAACGTACGACGAAAAAGACAAACCGGAGGGAAAGGTATGGTACCTGCCACATCATTTCGTTGTAAACCCCAACAAACCCGAAAAATTGAGGGTTGTTTTTTATGGCTCCGCGAAATACGAAGGTGTATGTTTAAATGGCGTCTTATTACGAGGTCCTGTATTATTATCAAGTTTAGTGGGAGTACTGCTTAGATTCCGGCAACGGCCCGTCGCCATCTCCGTTGACATCGCTAGCATGTATCATCAAGTAAAAGTAAACCCACGAGATCAATCGTTCCTTCGTTTCGTATGGCGCGATCCTGGTTGCCGGCATCCACCTACAACGTTCCAGATGACAGTACAGGTTTTTGGTGCGGTCTCGTCACCCACTTCATGCCTTTTCGCCCTGAAATATGCAGTTGAAAACAATCGCGGCAAGTTTCCAGATGTTGCTGATAAACTAAAAGACAATTTTTATGCAGATAATTTAATCGATTCATTCGACACCAACGAACAAGCCATCGCGTTCTCAAAAAACGCCATTACGTCATTATCCCAAGGAGCCTTCAGATTAAATCAATGGATCTCGTCATCAAAGGAAATAATGTCAACAATTCCTGTCAGCGAGTGGTCAGACCCAAGCTTAAACCTCGACCTAGATGACCTTCCTATAGAAAGAACGCTAGGCATGATTTGGAATTGTCAACTAGACACTCTCCAGATAAAAACGCGTATGGTCAGAACAGTTAACACGAAAAGAGATATGCTTGCAGCCATGTCCAGCATTTTTGACCCCCTTGGAATCCTATTGCCAGTCACGAAGAAGGTAAAAATCTTGTTTCAAGAAACCTGGAGAATCAACGTGGGCCAAGACAGCGTAATGGGATGGGATGAAAGAATATCCACCACTACCAGAGAAAAATGGCGAAAATAGGCGGATGAACTACCGTTATTGAACACGCTGACAATTCCACGCTGCATCTTCTCAAAATCTCATTACAAAGGTACCAATTCGACCACGATTCATGTTTTTAGTGACGCATCGGCGTCTGCGTTTGGTGCTATCGCGTACATGTGGACCACAAACGGTAATGAATCGGACGTCAGCTTTCTGATGGCAAAGGCAAGAATTGCATCAATAAAAAAAATGACGATACCAAGGTTAGAGCTGCAAGCCGCAGTACTGGCCATAAGGCTAGCAACCACGCTGAAATCAGAACTCCGAATCAAAGTTGACTATACAATATTCTGGATAGATTCCGAAATTGTTCTAAGATGGATTAATTCAAGCCATTGTCGGTATTCAGAATTCGTCTCCAACAGGATAAGCGAGTTGTTGGATAAGTCGTCACCGGACCAGTGGCGCTTCGTTCCGGGTGAGAAAAACCCAGCTGATTATTGCACGCGAGGGATACTTCCATCATCCTTCGATCAACACCATCAATGGCTAACTGGTCCGCCATTTCTAAGACAGCCGGAAGAAAAATGGCCAACAAAATTACAACTGAAAGAAGATGGTTGTGACGACGGGGAATTCTTGCCAGCTCAACCGTTCATTTCCAATATTAATGTTAATATCTCCGCAAATAATCAAATTTCTTCTCTTATCAAAGAACTTCCTTCCCTAACGGATCTGGAACGCGCCGTGGCATCCATCCAAATAAAAAAAAGCGTCAACCCGGATCGTGAAATAGGTGTAAACCAACATGGTCTCCGCGAGTTAACTCGACCGTTCGGGCTGTTCGCGGACCACCCTTTCAGCCATTCTGATTTGCTCTCACAGGGAGCTTCTGGGCGCCACCACCACAGACAAAATAATGCTAACAGCTTCCAAACAGTCGTCTGATCCTCTGCTGGAAAATGGGCCCAAAATTGCTCCCAAAAGATTCTCCTGTTGTGAAGCCTATCAATAATAGTTGGAAAACAGAAAAGCAGATAGAAAAAGAAAGAAAAAAAAGAGCAACTTTAGACAGGAAAAATCTACAGAAAAGACTTAAAAGAGCTCAACAACCTGGAGCTGGCTTGCGAGGCAGGGCTTTTGGTCTACTAAACAGAAATGATGGTGTCTTAAGTATAAAAAATTTGAATCCTGAAAATGAAAAAGTAGCCAGAAAACCTAGGCAAAAGTCTTTTACTTCTGTTGAAGGGACCAGCAACCAGAGTAACATTTGCGATATTGAAACGCAAGACAACATTGATCTTGATATTAGCCCAAGAATTGCAGATGAAAGAGAGGCACTCAGAACTTTTCGTAAGTATTTAGATCTACAAATTACTTCAGTTATCTATGTTGTTTTGATTCCAGGCTAATAATTCAATTCATATAGGGAAAGATGTGCTACAGGAGAGACTGAAAAATGCTTGCGAGGAATACTTAATTGCTAAGCAGCTTCTGCTAAGTCAGGCAGAAGAGGAAAAGAAAAAAAAACAATGAAAAGTGGTCGGAACGCCAGAAGAATGTTGATGATATATGGGATGCAAAGAGGGAAGACATGATGCAAGCAATTATTGTACATGCAGCTCCAGCTGTAACACCCCGCTGTCAGCAGTGTCACATGGAAACCACCATTTGTGTGCGTTGTGCATCATGTAAAAAGGTGTTATGCTTTGAGTGTGATTTTAGTCATCACAGAACAAGGCCCTTCAATACCCGTCAATGTATGCAGCTGGACTCATCTTTTCCATTAAAACCAACCCAGTTCCTTGATCCCAGTGGAAATATTTTTGACAAATGTATACAATGCACTTAAATTAATCTATTGAATAATTTTGATAATGAATTTATTCATTTATTTTTCAGATGTTCATGTGCCATTGTTTCTACCAACTGAATGCTCCAATTGTAGAGCAGAAGGGAGCCTGAAATGCCAGGCCGGTTCAAAATCGATTGCTGTTATCACTCGTGATGGTATGTATTGAATAATATGCTGGTTCTCAACCTGACTAACTCTTATATTTTTACAGGTCGCTTTGATCTCTCAAACACTTCTTTTTGCTGCTTGAAATGCCTTTGCATAGCAGAAGCAAGTGTTGAAGTATATCTTCAGTCTGGATTTTGGCCTGGATGTCCGACGTCCTTAACGTATTTGTTCTCCACAGATGTACTGGAACATTGGACTCATCTCAAGGATCAGCTGCCGGGGTCCTCAGAACGTAAATATCTAACAATTTTAGAGGAATTATCAAAAACAAGAGGAAGAGTATGTTACGACTGAAAATCTATGTTTCTTTAAGTGATAACTATATTGTATTTTTCAGTTCGATGTCATCAGCCGGGTTCATTTTGCTCGAGCTTCGAGAGAGTACGAATATATGCAACATCAAATTAACACGAAAATTTTGTCCCGGCAAGTTATGGTTTGTAAAGCATACGGTGTGAAACCCAAAGCTTTGCACGTTGATGGAAATTTTAAGCTTTATCGATGGCGTTTATCTTACATCAAGTAAGTCAGATTTAAAGATTATTGGCTGGGCCAACAATTAAAGAAACATCGTTAATATTCTAGAGATAGATCTCGCTCTCTTTTTAATAGTGATATTATTCACTCTGATGAAGATGTGAAGAGCCATGTAGAATCGATTGACTCTGTTAAGCCCAGGGTAAGGAATTTACTCAAATCGATCTTTTTTTTTTATATATCTTTTCATATATTGATTTTATTGTATTAAACAATAGGGAAAAGGCAAAGATACTTGTGGAGATTCCGCATATACCGCTGGCCGTCTAGAATCCAATCGGAAGAAAAACATGGACCAAACGGGAGTTCTAATGGGTTCTTGCCGTCACGGAGTTATTCTAGGAGCGGCGAATATGGATCGTGGGGAGACATATCGTCATGTCCATTTTCTTAATAGCAAAATTTCTTGCGACTTCTTTTGTCAAGATGTCGTGTGCAAATATTTCCCCTTTGCTGAAGAAATTGGCAAAACAAAGGGACTCGAAAGATTTGCAAAAGTAACGCAGAATTGTACTGGCTTCCTGTCCCGATGGCACGGAAAAACTCACTCATGGCCATGCCAATTGTTATGGGGTGGAAGTTGGAAACTCCATGCAGCTGCTACCACGGGGGAGGAACAAGAACAAGTCTTTTCAACAATGTCGCGATATTCCAACACAACCCGTTATATGAGTGATGCTTCCCGAAGGGATCATCTAAGCGCTGCAATCGGATATTGGAACAGGCGAAAAGAAGAAAATATGGGGAAAACTCTTGTCAAGCGTTTGCTAAAAGCTCGGAAGAAGGTCGCCTGTCTAGAAAAAAAATTTGATTCCTTGATGAGAGAAAGAGGGCTAGTGGAAGAAGATCTGCCAAAGATACTGGAACACCTTCGCACTAAGGCAATAAATTCTCATGATAAAATTGCTTCGACAAACTGGCCTCTCGCATATGAAAAAGAAGACTTAGAGGGACTTTATCTTCAAATACATAGGTTGCAATATAGGATAGAAACAGTAGCCGGTAATTTAAAACTATATTTTTAGTTCATTGGTTTTATTCTTATGTAAAACTAAATAACTGATACAGGCTTGTGTCTTTTTCTTTACAGTTTCATCTAAAGAGAGAACAAAATTAAGAAAAGGAATTACCAAAGCTAAAAAAAGGGCCGAAGGGCATATCTTGCTTGTTAATCAAATGATTGAAAATTGCCAAACAAAATTGCAGCCTAACGTTGCTGAAGCTGAAATTAGATCCTGGCGGAAAGTCGAACCAACTGACTTCACTGAAGGAATTTTCCCATGGCAAACAGAAGGATCGGATTAGTAACAAACCATCTCCAAAATATCCTATTATATTTTATTTGTGATACATGATTTGTTTCAATTAGTTTCTGGTCGAGGCAATTTTCACCTGATCGACCTGTGGATGTGTTGCGGATTGTCAAAATCCACAAGAAGAAAGAGTATCCAAGTTTGGAAGGCCCGTCAGACGGCCTATTGTTTTTGACTTATAATTTATGTTATAATTGTAAACTTTGTGTAGGCCGCCAGGGGCGCTGCCAAGCAGAGCCCTCTTGGTGGCCGATATCGGCAATAGCCGTTGTTAGAATTTTTCCTGTGTAAAGGCAGACGCCATTTTCTTGTGTCAGAAGTCAGTTTCAAATAAACTAGTGGTAGAACCTGCCTAAGTTAAATTTACAAAGGTATTGAATCGCAGGTATTAGAGTTGTTAATTAGATTTAAATACTTTTCATGGTCCTTCGAACCGTTTTTGAGACTGACGATATCGTCCAAGTAATTGGCGTAATTTAAAAGTGTAGACTTTGAGTGAGAGATTCAACACGTGTTGTAAGGAATCACGTGTTAGGGAAATTTTCAGCCCGCTATTAAGTTATAGTGTAAGTTTGTTTGACCTTTCTGTTTCCTAACTAACCATTCCCATTTGGTCGAATCGCAGTTGTCACACTACTCTATAGGCAATGCTCCCTAGGCAAAGGCCATACACCTTCGAAGAGCACCAGAAGATGAGAGTATATTAAGTCTACGTTATAAGTTAAGATCTCTTTACTAACCCTGTTCCACAGTACCTGGGGAAAATTAGGAGGTTAGGAGAGTTCCATGCTCAAGTAAAGTTTGGGGAACGACCTCACCCACTGCATCCTACACCTACCAGGCCTTATCAACCTCTACCACCGGGGGTTCATATTGATGAGAAGTTGGCCTTCTATGAGACTGGATTCTACAGCGTGGCCATCAGATATCTGCCTCCCAGTGATGCTGTAGCAGTCACCAACCTTCAAGTCAACGCAGACAAGGCCAGATATCTGGAATCATTGAAGCCAGAAGACCAACGGCAACCAATAGTTGTGGTAAAAGAGGAGCAAATTTACCCTCACATCCCACTTCCACTAGGGCCATTGGTACATCCAACACCAACGCTGGCACCGAGACTGATACCACCACCACTAAGGAGCCTATGCCCAGCACGATATCGTGAACAGCATCCACCACAGGTACGCCCAGTAAGGACCATCCTTGTCTCCAACATTTTTGCAGCGAGGGCAGGAGTACCAGACAAAGACAAGAAGAACGTCAAGGTGGCAATTGAAGACCATGCTGAAGGCCAAGTGGTAACGGTGAAGAGAGAGGAAGAGGAAGAATTCGTTCTTCAGGTGTTGGAGTCCGAATTCTAAAAAGAGGGTGTAGCAAAAGGAAATCCCCAAGAAGTTGAATTTAGTTTCAAGTTAATAAAAAGGTGTGCGATTTCGCAAAAATACAGTCTTTTGTTTCTTCTTAAACTCGTTTTTGTGTTGCTTTCTCAGACACAATATTGCCTTGGGATATCCCACTATAATTGTTATTTAGACAACTTTTTCAGATCACCAGTAGAACTCCACAACAAAAATGGCTGCCAAGAGATTGAATCAAGCAACGTTGGCGGTGACCATAGAAGTTTTGGAGAAAGAGCTTCATAAAGACTTGAAGAATTATGAAACTGCAGCTAATGAAAGCAGACTGCAGGAAGCTGAAACTTCGTTTGAGCTGGCCGATGACAGGATGAAACGACTAATCAGAAATTACGAAACAATCATCCCTATGTTGGAACAAGCCCCCGAAGTTCAACAGAAGTACCTGGTGCAGCATGAAGAGTTCGTCGACCGTTTCCACAAAATAACCATCGACTGGAAGAAAAAGAAACCAGCAGTAACAACAAGTATAGCAAGCCCCATACTTCAAGTAGCAGCTCCAAGTGGAAACAATACACCTCCAAGCACAATTACTCCACCGATGAATGCGATGCAACTGCAAGTACCTTCAACCCCGTGGAGCATTACACATCTGTTACCACGGATAGAAATCACCAAGTTTGATGGAGATCTTAGCAAATGGGAGGATTGGTGGGCAATTTTTCGCACACTGATCCACGAGAATCCGTCAATGAGACCCATCGAGAAATTCAGCAGACTGAAGTTGCATTTAACGGAGGACGCAGCTGGTGCGATATCGTACTTGGATCTGACAGACAACAATTATATCAAAGCAATAGATATTTTGACTGGGAAATACAACAAGCCGAGATCGGTAAAAGCAGACCATTATATTGCCATCACAGAACTTCCAAGAGTAGAACATCAAGAAGACTTTAAAGGACTACGGAAACTACATGACAAGGCAATGGGCCATGCTTTAAACCTCGGCAGTTTAGACCAACAAACAGCTCAGAATGAAGCAATTATGGAAATCTTGACCAGAAAACTGCCAATTGAACTAAAATCTCGATGGCATGGCAAAACCAGGCAGTTCAACAAGACATTAGCAGATTTCTTTACCTTCATCGACTCAATAGCTGCAGATTGGGAGTATGCTTACTCAACCGAGAAGCAAGAGAAGAAGAAGACAAGACCAGAAACAAGCGAAAAAACGCAAAAAGTAACATTTGCCACCACACCAACGGCAGCTGAACTAGCAGTCACAGGCACTGCTACAGAATATAAAGACAGGAAACAGAACCCTATGGTCAAAAGAAGATGTTTATTCTGCAATGATAAACATTCACCGGCTAAATGTGATATCACCCTAGAGAAGAAACTGGAGCTAATCAAAAAAGAAAAAAGGTGTTGGAAGTGCCTGGGACAAAATCATCAGGTGAGAGAGTGTTGGAGTACAAGAAAATGCTACAAGTGCGGAATGGGTCACCACACGTCTATCTGCAACAAGGCAGTTAAACCGAAATCGGTGACAGCAACTGTGGCAGCGTCTCCAATGTTAAAAGTGGCAGATGGCGCTCCTCTCTCAATCGAAGCACGCCTATTTGGTGGCGTATACGTCCAAACGGCAACAGTGGTAGTGGAGGGCCCAAACGGGTGGCATAAAGCTATCGCCTATATCGATCAAGGATCGAATGCAACCCTTGTTAGAAGTGAATTGGCACAGACTTTAGGGCTACAAGAAGTCGGAAAAATCAATCTGAAGCTGCAAGCAGTGGGACACATCCATCCAGAAAAGGAAAGAAGCGTAAGAAAGCTACGACTTCGCGGAACAATCCCACAGGCGGAAGATATTGAACTTGAAGCAATAGAGCAACCCGAAATCGGGAAAATTGCTGGGTCAAGTAAGACAGAATTCGTCAGCGAACTTTGGAGACAAGGATACCAACTAGCCGACGACAGAATACTGAGCGGAAAAGCAGAACCCTGCCAAATAGACGTCTTGATCGGAGCGAATCAAGTCTGGAAGGTTCTCGGCTCAAAACAGATCGTGTCGAATACAGGTATTCGAGCGATAGAAAGTAAATTGGGATGGCTACTACTAGGGCAAGATGAGAAGGTGGCGTTATCGTCTACAACGGCTATCAGCTTTCTCTTAAAAGCTAAACTAGGAACACCCAAAGATTTACATGAAGAAACTGACCCGAAAAAAGAAGAAATTGATTTTGCCAGATGGTGGAAACTAGAGAGTCTAGATCCACTGGAAAAGGTGCCACTTTCAGAACAGTGGAAGACCTATGCAGAGTCCATCACTCAAGATGATGATGGACATTATGTAGCACCGCTCCCATGGAATGGGAACAAAAAATACCTCAGCAAGAATAAAGCCATGGCAGAAGGTCAGGCAAAGGCACTGATAAGAAGATTGGACAGGGACCAGGAGATGAAGACTTCATACGAAGCCGAGTTCAGCAAATTAAAGGAACTTAGGTTCATTTCCAAGGCGGATACGTCATTCGACGGTATCTACACGGTTCTGCCCCATCATCCGGTTGTCAGAAAAGACAAAACCACCAGTAGAGTAAGGCCAGTTTTCAATGGTTCAGCAAAACCGAAAACGGGTTTCAGCGCCAATGATTGCCTAGAAGAAGGACCCAATCTGAACCCAGACATTTTTGACATCATGTTACAGTTTAGGCTCAACCCCATTGCCTGGACAGCTGACATTAGACAAGCGTTTCTAATGGTGAAACTGCTTAAAGAAGAGACGCGGAAGCGTTAAGGTTTTTTCTAGAGGATGTAAACGTCCCAGGATCACTGCAACTTTATAAATGGAACAGGCTTCCATTTGGACTCACATGCAGCCCGGCAGTGCTCAGGACCGTCCTGAAGAAACATTTGGAGTCCTATGAAGGTGACTTAGCAGAAATCAGCAAACAAATTCTACGCCACCTATATGTAGATGACTACTTGTCGAATGCATCTACAATAGAAGAAGCAATGGCCGTAATCGGAATCGTGCTGAAACTTTTTGCTGACGCAAACATGGACTTAAGAAAATGGGTAACAAACAACCAACAGCTGCGTAGATATCTACAAAAACAAGGCCTAACCAATGACTCAGACAAGTCACACTCATGTCTTAATTTAGACCCACAAAAAGTGCTTGGAGTTAGATGGAATACTAGCACGGATTGCTTTTATTTCAAGGCAGATGTTATCGTAGACGCAGCAGCAAAAGTTCAAGTGTTAACTAAACGAGCTTTTGAACGAATTTCAACAAAATTGTTCGATCCACTTGGATTAATTGGACCTGTAACGCTCCAATTTAAGCTTCTTTTTCATGAATTGTGGGAATTCAAGATTGGATGGGACGAGAAGGTGCCCGAAGAAACGGAAAGCCGATTCAGGACAATTGTTGAAGATTTAAAATACATTGACAAGATTCAAGTGCCAAGAATGATTTCTATGGCACCTAGCAAACACACGCAAGAACTGCATGTTTTTTGTGACGCTTCAACCAAAGCGTATGAAGCTGTTGCTTACGTGAAATCAAGACATCCAGATTTCATTCGGCTAATTTGCTGCAAAACCAGAGCAGCACCACTCCCGAAGAACGAGGTATCTCTACCACGGTTAGAGTTACTTAGTGCCGAACTCGGCAGTGTTCTAGCTGAAAGAATCGTCAACGCAGTTGACAAAGTAAATTGGGAAGTGCATTTATGGACTGACTCAATGGCAACCCTTGGATGGATTCGCGGAGAAGCAAACCGTTGGAAGATGTTCGTCAGAAACAGAGTTGAAGCCATCCAGAAGAGGTTTAAGCCAGATCACTGGAAACATTGTCCGGGGAAAGACAACCCAGCAGACCACGCATCAAGAAGCTTGACAGCAAAGAAGTTAGTTGCGGCTTCTTCCTGGTGGGGAGGTCCCTCCTGGCTGAAACTGGAAAAGACGGAATGGCCGCAACAAGATATGCCGACATCAGAAGTAATGCAATTGATGGAGATCGAAGCAAAATTGAAGCAGAAACTGCAAATCCTTGCAGCTAATAGTACTTCGGATTGGTTTGACGTACTCGTATCAAGAGCAAGCAGTTATCTGAGAGTTTTACGTACAATCGCCTGGATGTTTAGGATTTTTAGGAAGGAGTCGCCCGGCAAAGCAACTGAAATGATCAGGGGAGTGGAAGTTTCCTGTCTCTCTGTTCACGAAATCGCCGTCGCCGAGAACTTCATCTTAAAACTCATTCAAAAAAGGGCATTTGCAGAAATCTACGAGTCCTTGGGGAAAACGAAAGGGAAAACCACATGGTAAACTGCTTCACGGTATTGATACACTCAGGCCCATTTGGGATGCAAAGGAGCAACTCATCCGAGTGACTGGAAGAATAGGCCCGGCCCTAAAAGAACTGCTCATCGATCCACCCATCCTTCTTCCATCAAACGACAGGATTGTCGACATGATGATTTACTATCATCATGTTAAACGGAAGCATGCTGGTGTCCAAAACACTCTGACGTTCTTACGAAATCGTTTTTGGATCATTCGTGCACGCCAACGGATTAAAAGTGCCATAAAAAAGTGTGTAAAGTGCCAACGAGTTCAATCGCGTCCCTTTAATGAAGAAACTGCTGCAATGCCATTGGATCGAACCAAGAAAGCGCAGCCATTTGAAGTGATCGGGATCGACTACTTCGGCCCAATGTATGTGCTAGAAGAAATGATTCTTATTGAAAAGGACAGTGATGGGAACGATATCGAGAAAACTCGTGTTGGTGAAAAGAAAGTGCATGCGTGCTTGTTTACTTGTGCAGTCACAAGGGCTGTGCATTTGGAGCTTGTTACTGATCTGACAACACAAACCTTTATGTACGCGTTAAGAAGAATGATGTCACGCCGAGAAGATTGTAAAATTATCTACAGTGACAACGCGTCAACGTTTACTTGTGCCGCAAAACTAGTGACGGAAGATCCTACCCTAGCCAACTGGCTCTCAAGTAAGGGTATAGAATGGAAGTTTTCTCCTAGCCTAGCTCCATGGTGGGGTGGGTTTTGGGAGAGGATGGTCCGCTCCGTTAAAGAACCGCTAAGAAAGGTGCTGGGGAAAATGAAGGTTAGTTTCGACCAACTTCACACCATACTGGTGGAAATTGAAGCTATCGTGAATTCACGGTCCCTAACTTATGTTTCTGGCGACGCACATTCCTACGAAGTTTTGTCTCCACAAAAGTTGCTGACCGGAAGACAACCTGGAGCTACATCAGAGTCACCCGACTCAACGAAGATGAGCCGTGATGACCTCATTGAGCTGGATAAGCAGAGGAGCGAACACGCCTTAACATGGTGGAGGCTGTGGCAAGAGTCATACCTGTCTGATCTTATGCGATTTCACTGTCGCAAGGGAAAGGGCACCAGAATTCCGCGTGTTGGCGAAATCGTCCTGCTAAAAGAACCTAACATCAAACGTGTTTCGTGGCCGACAGCTATTGTTACAGGAGTGATACCTGGAACCGACGCCAAGGTGCGAGCGGTTGTTTTACGACTACGTTCGGGTAAGGAAACCACCAGGAGCATCCAGACTGTCTATCCATTAGAAGTTCAAGCCGATATCGACACGCCTGTCGACGATACCGGAATCGGCACAGTGGAGAAGACTACGTCTACAAGAAAGAAGAATCCGCTCCGTAAGAAGAATTTGGAATCGCGCGAGGACGCTGGCGATTCCGGCAGGGAGGATGTTGCGGATTGTCAAAACCCACAAGAAGAAAGAGTATCCAAGTTTGGAAGGCCCGTCAGACGGCCTATTGTTTTTGACTTATAATTTATGTTATAATTGTAAACTTTGTGTAGGCCGCCAGGGGCGCTGCCAAGCAGAGCCCTCTTGGTGGCCGATATCGGCAATAGCCGTTGTTAGAATTTTTCCCTGTGTAAAGGCAGACGCCATTTTCTTGTGTCAGAAGTCAGTTTCAAATAAACTAGTGGTAGAACCTGCCTAAGTTAAATTTACAAAGGTATTGAATCGCAGGTATTAGAGTTGTTGATTAGATTTAAATACTTTTCAGGATGCTCCTAAGAAGATTTAAAGAAGAAGTAACTGAGACTCCCATCGAAATGTTTCGATACTTGGATTCGTTATCACATCTCAAAAAGTCACTGGAACTAAGTTTGTCATGTTCTAAATTACCTTTAAATCGAGGGAAACGTTTTCTTGTATGTAATGAAATAAAAAAAATTGAAACTAACCTAGCTTCCTCGCTCTCACTTTTTGAGGAATGCTTACCGCCAGATAAACACGACGTGTTTTATGAATTTTACAATAGTTCTGAAGATGAGAGTGATTGTGAGTCTGATAGCGATGATGAACTGGTTGAGGAATAATTGTAAGATAACAAATAAACAGTGAAATGCAACAATATTTGAATAGCTACAGAACAGTGAATGAATAAAACTTGGATAAAACGAGGTAAAAATATATTTAGTAGCAAAATCAATTTAGCTATTAAGTTTATGTACTG
The DNA here is from genome assembly GCF_020631705.1 of Daphnia magna. Lineage (NCBI taxonomy): Eukaryota > Metazoa > Arthropoda > Branchiopoda > Diplostraca > Daphniidae > Daphnia > Daphnia magna. The sequence goes on from NC_059183.1 coordinate 2,785,897, forward strand.
AACGATCAACGATGTAAGGAAATACAAAAATACCGCCATAAAATATTGGCCTCCGTGTTCTTGAATGAGTATGGCTCTTGGTTGACTCAAACATTCTTCACCTTAAATGCAAAAATATGCTATTATACGGATACCACTACATTCCATAACAATTTCTAATCATATTTTTAAAAACAAAAAATTTCTCAGACTATCGCACTTACCCCCGGATCGCAGAAACTACGAAAAACTGTTTGTACAAAAATGTTTTGTTTTTGGAAATTCTGATCTAAATTTCATAGAAAAGTATAGCCAATATCATTACTTTATTAGCTACACATTGCACCTAAATGGGACGATTTTGGACTTATAGTTTTTCCTGAAATAATTATTTTGGTTTCAGATAAATTTGGGAGGAGGGGAAACAACGAAAAAGTTGAAAACTTTGGGCCCGTCGTTCATGCATTAATTTTACTTTTTAAACGTTCAAAATATAATTTTTAGAATCTACATAAAATCAGGAATGTCTTAGTGCATAAATAAAAGCAGAATTTTGCATATTAGTGATACAATTTACCTATAATCGAAGAGCCAATCACATTCATGAATACAGATGCCATTATTTTTAGGCGGCATTTTTGAATTTCCTTTACATTGCTTCGGTTCATAAACTTAATAGCTATATAGGTTTTGTTACTATATTGTTTTTTACTTCGTTTTATTAAAACTTCATACATTTACTGTTAACTTAAAAAACCATTATCACTGTTTGGTATTATTTCTTTCATTAAAAAAACTCCCTTACCAGTTGATTATCTCTGTCCATCTCACATTCACTCTCATTTTCAGAACTACTGCAAATTCCATTAAACTTGTTTATATATCGTGATAAATATTCTTTCTAAAGTAAAAGAATATTGAAGCTAGTTTAGTTTATGCGTTTTTATGTTAGTTAGTGTAATTGTGTTCTAGAAACGTTCCCTGGTGTTCTTGACTATGACGAATAATTAATTATTTTTAGATAGCCTACCAACCCATGTTACAATTTCTCGTTTGAGAAATTTTAATTATAAGGTAAAACTGTTGTTTCATTTTCTGACTTATAGTTTATTCAAAAGTGTCTTGCATTCGAAGAACCAATGAATGTAACAAATGCTAGTGGCATGGGAGACAATGATAAATCGCTCTTTACAATATGAACAAGGATGGCACTTTCTTGGTTCAGAATTCTTTCTTTTAAGAAAGACAATATATATGAAAAAGGATGGTACTTTCCTGGTTCAAAATTGAGTTTAGAATTGAAATATGTTTGGGTACAGCGAACAACCTTAAGGGTGTTGGGTACAGCGAACAACCTTAAGGAGCTGAAACGTGGAAAAAACTTAAATTGAACTTTTCCGAGTGTACTGAAACCTAATTTTATCGATTACTTTTCCTTGTGGTCCTCTAAAAAACATTCCTTCGGGAGTTTTGACCAGATCCTTGTTTACTTTTATAGCATTGCTTATTTGAAGAGGTAAAGGCACTGGATGAATTGGAGAAGGACTTGGAGTAGGAGGAAAAGAAGGAGTAGGACTTGGAGTAGGAGTAGGAGGAAAAGGAGGAGTGGGGCTTGGAGTTGCACTGCTGAAATTTTCACAGCTGTTCCTGCTTCCTATCTTCAACTGCCCAGCAGCACAATCGGGTATTAAAGATCGGGTAAGAACATCTCCAGTTATAGACTTGTGGTAATCCCAATGAATCACTGAATTTTTTACTCCTACACACAAAAAGAAGTATCATTTATTGAAAAAGTTTAAACATTCAGAATGAAAATTTACGTGATGAAGCATGCTGTTTCCCCCCCAAACGCCCCCCTTTTTGGAAAACCCTTTTAAAGGGGGGTTTTTTTTTTTGGTTTTCCCCCAAAAAAAAAAAAAAAAAATCTGCAATTGAAAATACAATGAAGAACTAATAATCACCTATGGGATGAGCAAAATTTGTTGGAGAATCAGTTGAGACAGCATCAGTGATAGTAGTGCATTGATCAGGAAATTCCGATGTATCCTGAAACACATTTAAAGAACTCATGAAAACTAAAATACATTTACATTCAAAACACAATCAAAACTCAAATGACCAAACATTTCAACTTACTTTACCAGAGCTTCCCTTGGACAAACCAACTGTAGCCCTATTACTAGCATTAGATTGTGGAACTGATAGGGAATTTACTGTTTAAAAAAACAAAAGTTCAATGATCTGCGATTAAAAATGTAATGAGAAAAAATAATCAAATAAAACATGTATGTTTTTTGTGTCAGAGAAACAAAAAAAAATACAAGTTTAAATACCATATTAAAAATTATATAAAATAATTACTTGGAGAATGACACGTAAAAAGTTCTGATGAATTTGGCAGTAATGAAATCTGGGGAGACTCAATGGAGCCAGTATCAGTGATGTTATTGCACTGATCGGGAAGACCAGTTGTATCCTGCAACATATTAAAAGAAGTGAAGGCTAACCATAAACATCAAACATTAAATTTTACTTTACATAATAAGTTTTTTTTTCAGGTCTGGAACAAGAATCTGTTGTGTCTTCCGAACGATTACAACAGTTTTCATAAAACTTTTCTGCATAGTCATCCAGCGTCAAAAAATTTTTCAACGCAACATCACCATATGCATTACAGTAAGTTGTTGTTTCTTCGGAATTTGGAAGATGAATAAAGACTATTATTTCAGCATTATAGTTTTCCTTCAATATTTCACAGCGACGAAAAATATCGTCTTTTAGACAGTTCTTAGTCTGCTGTGATTTTGGTTTCAGTTTTCCTTCCACAGAAACAGCAACATTTGTTTTTTTGGAAACCTTTGGCAATAAAAATAAGTTTAACTACTCGAAGGAATTTGAACGGAACAACTTACAATTAGGCCAAACTTCTTGTGTTTCACTCGTCGGCAATTTTCCTCCGTTGATGGCTCCAACATTTTAAATGTAAACACCGACACACTTTTTCTACTGTGTGTGTAGCCTAAGCCAGTTTTTTGGGCGTCTGTTTTCCAGCAGAGGAGCAAACGACTGTTTGGCAGCTGTTAGCATTATTTTGTCTGTGGTGGTGGCGCCCAGAAGCTCCCTGTGAGAGCCAATCAGAATGGCTGAAAGGGTGGTCCGCGAACAACCCGAACGGTCGAGTTAACTCGCGGAGACCATGTTGGTGTAGACGAGCTCGAGGCTGCCCTTAACACCTGCATTCTGTTGGCGCAAGAGAAAGACATCAAATCGCTTCGGTCCCACGGACGTGTGCACAGAATGTCGAGCCTGCTAACCTTGAATCCGTTCATGGACCCAAGAGGCGTAGTGAGAGTGGGAGGTCGACTAAATCATGCCAACATCCCAGAATGCACGCGCCACCCAATCATCCTGAAGGAAGATCACGTCTTCACTCTGTTGGTGGTGAAACATTGCCCTTCGGTTGTCAATCACGCCGGCGTTGAAAGAACTCTAGCTGAAGTGCGATCACGATACTGGATTTTAAAAGGAAGACGGACCATCCGCGGAGTAGTTAAAAGATGTGTCATTCGCCGCAAAGCGAGGGCCAAACCAAAACAACCGATGATGGCAGCGTTGCCAAAAGAGAGACTCGAAGCCTTTTCGCCCCCTTTTACAAACGTCGGCGTTGATTTCTTCGGTCCGATGTACGTCGTGGTGGGTCGGAGAAGGGAGAAAAGGTATGGTTGTCTATTCACCTGCTTTGTAACCAGAGCCGTCTACCTGGAAATCGCGCTGGCCTTTCGTCGCTTTATTGCCATCAGAGGCACGCCAGCAGTAGTTTTCAGTGACAATGGAACAAATTTAGTAGCCGGTGAGCGTGAAATGCAAGCCGGGATGGACAATCTGACGCGGAAGGCAGCCAAATGTCCAAAGGAAGAAAAGGATTGCAATCTCGACCACAAGAAGATATCCGAAGAAACGGCTAGAAGACGATTAGTTTGGCGTTTTTCCCCTCCATCAGGCCCCCACTTCGGAGGCGGGTGGGAGAGAATTGTACAATCAAGCAAAAGGGCACTACGAGTCGTACTACAAGACAGGGCAGTATGCGACGAGGTTCTCCTAACCACCTTCGCCGAAGTGACGTCAATACTAAATGGGAAACTTTTAAGCAAAGTGAGCACGGACGCGGACGAGCTCGAGCCGTTAACACCAAACCACTTCTTGCTACTCCGGCCGCATCCGCATATACCACCCGATGAGGAGAAAGCATTCACTGGGCATTCTAGGAGACGGTGGAAACAGGCGCAGTTTATTGTGTACCAATTCTGGAGAAGATGGATCACTGAATGTATCCCGAACGGAATCGAGAGGAAGAAATGGTTCAAGGAGACTCGCCAACTTCAATTGGGTGATCAGGTTTTAATCATTGATGAAAACACCCGACGTGGTGACTGGATATCTGGGGTTGTTACTAAAGTTAACATCGGAGACGGGAAAATTGTTCGCTCGGCCACCGTTACCACAAAAAACGGAACTTACACTCGCCCAGCAGTGTAAATTCCCCCCAAATTATGTTTATTATTGGAAAATTCAGGTTCATTCTAAACATGCAGTCCAGCAGTCCAGCAGCCAGGCCCGGGCGGCGAGTATGTGGTGAACTAAAAGGACACCAGGGAGAAGCTGGCAACCAGGCCGAGGAGAAAGGACGGCGGGCTTTAACGTTTTTGGGGGTTGGGCAGTTGTGCATATATGTGTCTGGCTATACGAATGAAGCTCAGTCCTGAATATACCTGATACCATAAAGGAATTCGTACTTTCCAGTTATTCACTTATTCCGTGCGCAACTAGTGTGTCACAATAATAAAGAAAAGTGTACAAAATATAAAAATGCCTAAATGCCCAAATTTTAACTTAAGAAGTTTAGTAAAGTATCACTAAACTAACTATTCCTCGGACAACAATAGAAATACAATACTTAATTAAACTTTACTTTTTAAAATATTTATTGCTGAATAGTAAGGTAAATAGTAAATTCATTTTATTTAACTTAATTATTAACTTAACAAAAATTAAATTCAACTACATGAACTTATAAAGTTATACCACAGCTATACTTGAACCATAATCCTTATACTTTGCAATCCAGTCCTATACCACTAAGCTACCCAATAATACAATAATACGATTCTTTGCAATTATATCAGTGTTCTGTATTTGACGAATAAAATAAAATAAAATAAAATACAAATAAAATACAAATAAAGCTGTATTTTTATTTTTATTTTTGACTTATTTTAGTGTGAGTATTTTATTTGACGATATCTGTATTTTAATAAAATACTCAAATAAAATAACCGTTTTCAAAATTTATGAGTAAAAAATGCTATTGTTTATCTTCTGAGTTCTGACATCTGCTGTTTAGCATTTATAGTTTTCAGTTTCACTTTCACTGAGTGAAGCCGGCTATAGCAGACGACCTTATCTACCACGCCACGAGTCCAGTAGTCACCGACCTACCTCAACAGTGGAGAACAGTGTAACATTTTTTCTGATAATATTTGGAGTTTATTTATTATTACTATTCGTTTAATGATGGCATCTAAATTTATACACTTTCTTATACTTAAGTCTTCGAATGTCAGTTGAAAACTGAAATAACTTATTTGTTGTGTGGAAATATAGGTTATAATGGGGCCGTTGGGGCGTCCTAAAAGTAGTAAAAAAAATAAGCAGGCAAATCCAACCAAAGGGCAACGGAGAAGGCCCCGAAAGAATCACAATTCTCAATCAACTGAATCAAGGGAAGATGTGGGCCCTGAAGTGGAGTTATCACTTGCTGAACAAAACAGTGACGGTGGTGAAGGACTTTCAGAGACAGAGAGTAATTAGGCCGAAGCAACCAAATCAACACCTGGCATTCCTATCCCAACTTAAAAAATGAAAAGCTGGCCATCTTTGCGGAGTAATTTCTTTTCCAACTGGAGAGAGGACAAGAAAGAATTGATATACGCCCAGTGCAAGCTCTCTAAGAAACGCTGTGTTCTAAAAGGAAACTAATGTTTTGCTATATCTAAACATGACTTGTTTGTCACCTCCTCCGACACACGATGTTTAGAAATTTTTTTCGAAACAAAAATGATTCCCCCCACCCAAACACATTTGTTTTCTTTTTGTTTTTAACCAAACGGCACCGAAAGAACCCCAGGCTATGCTGGAAGCCATGGCCTTGTCAGGGAGGAATATACTCCTCCCTGGCCTTGTTATCCCTCCCCTTATTTGCATATTTCTCGAAATTCGTAAAAAATTTTATTTACATAAATAAATGAATTAACTTTAAAGTTGAATACATTAATTTGCAGCTAATGCATTTAAACCTAATTTGGTTAAAATCTAATCCTCTGCATCCTCTTCTGTTCTCTAGATTTTGCTATAGATTTATCGTATCTAGATGTATCAGATGCTGTTTCTCAGCATTTATATGTATCTACAGCCAAAATGCAATCCGAATATCTATATATTCATTTTATTAGATAAAAAAATATTCTATACTTTCAACAGCTATAATATGTCACTTTATTTTAGACAAAAGTACATATACTTCAATTGAAAACAAAGGAACACAAATCTTTCATTTTTTTGGATGGATTCATTGAGGGGACAATTTCAAACATGGTTTCAAGAAATCCATAAACAAATTTCAATTTTGAAGGATAATTGATGTCTAGGATGTGATAGTACATTAGCAAATAACCCACTGATCGTTTAAAAGATTTCGTTTCAGTAAGAGCTACAGCCGAATTGTCGATCTTGATGTAATATGCCCCATTTATGTCCAAGACACCAGGCAACTCCATGTCGCTAGCACGATTTGCAGCCTCCTCCGGAAGAAGAATTTCCTATAGTTATTAGAAATCGTTAGACTGGGAAACACACATTAAAAATGTACTTAATGATGTAACTTGCATTGAATGACTGGTACAGAAGATTCCATCCGTCAGCAGTTGATCCTTTTTTGTTTTGGGACGGTTGTGTATTGGCTGCTGCATGCAGTGTCAACTTTAAGACACATTTCATGCGTCCAGGAATATCTAAATGATAAAATAGTTTATTAATTTAAACTGAATTATGAAAGGATACATTGAAACACAAACCAAAGTTTTCTTCAGCTTCCTCTGCCTTCCTTAAGATATCTAAGACGGCTAAACTCTTCGTAAATTTCTGTTTACAAAATTCTATTATTTTACATTCTGCTTTCCGCCAATTTGAAGCAAAAGTTTCCAAAGTACTCCCTTTTAAACGAAAAAATTCGTCTCTTACCTTCAATAAACAATATTTTATACATAAATAATACACATGTATAGTAGAAATATTACGGCTTCAGGCATGTCCTTAAGACGAGGATATTTGTTCAAAAATACAGATGCGTCAACCTTGCATCCATTTTGTAAGAAAGCCCAGCGGCTTTCATACGTTACTTTCATCAAACGAAGCATTTCGCTGCAATTGGGGTTTCTTGTGTCATTGGAATCTAATTGTGTAAATCTCATGAACTCCTCTGCTTCCCTTATTTCATCTTCCGTATAAGAATCCCCCTCAGGACACAAAAAGACTGTTTTGGGCCTAGAATTTAAATGAATTTAGAGAAACGTGAAATAAAGTAAGAAAAAAGTTATTTGAGTACCGCTTATTTGAACGTTTATCTGAAAGCTGCTTCCTTGTTCGTTTCCCTCTCATGTAGGACTCTAACGAACCTTTGCGAGTTTTATCGTCAAAAAAAAAATCCTTAAATAACACCAAAATTATAAGAATATCATAACAACGAACGTGTCATTTCTCTTATAACAGATTTAATATAAATTATTCATACCCACGGTGATTCAGTGTTGAAACTACCAGCTGATGGAAAGAAAGAGACAATTGATTTGGCCATCTTTAAAATTTCGTTGAATGTAGGGAAATTTTCGCGTCTGAAAAAAAAAAAAGTTAATATGTTTAACAACAATTACAAATACAAATGAAATACTTTTCACAATTTTTCATCAAACCAAGTTCCAGTGGCCTTAACAAGAAAAAAGTGATCTTTGTCAAGGCAACGACTTTTGGGGTAGTCCACTGCTTTGAGTCGGTCGATTATTTCAATAGCTGTATCTCCTTTAACACCAATTCTTCCTTGTTTAAGAATATCATCAACGGGGAAACACGCTGCCTGATGATCACATGCATTACAATAACAACTGGTGTCGTAAACAATATACAGGAATTATTTCTAAAATTACCATGTTACTCTCTTGTCCCGCCTCGTTATTCTCCTGTCCAGTCTCGTTACTCTGTTGCTCTACCTCGTTATTCTCCTGTCCGGTTTCTTTACTCTGTTGCCCGGCCTCGATAATACTCTGATGCCCGGCCTCTTTTACGGTCTCGTTACTCTGTTGTCCGTCATTTTCAGATTGACTTAATCGAATATAGAGAAACTCCGATTGACTATTCAGCATAAACAAAACTTCGTCGTCCGAAAGAATGTCTTCTGAGCTTGTAACGATTTCACAAATTCCGTTTAAGGCAAATGCAGTAGCACCTGGTTGAAACTAGACTTTAACTTCTAAAAAACAACGAAGGAAATATTTTTAAAATACCTTTCAATAGCAGCTCATCCAACGAGGAAACACAAAACATTTTCACTTTTGAATTTTTTTGGGAAAAATTTAGTAGCTTCACGACTTGTTTAGACATCACGTCAATTACACCACTTTTAACTTAAGTTTTTAACACTTCACTCACTATAGAAACTGTCCACAATATAACGTGTTGCTATATGAAATGGTAAAAAAAAAACAGGGGGGCGGACTACTTTTAGTTGGGAGAAATGGGACAGCTGTAATATGAGCTGTATTGCCAAATTTACACGCATAATTAGAATTCGCAATTTTTACTAAAGCTTTTAACTTTAAAGCTTCACACCACCAACAACATGATAGTGCAACCGAATAAAATATTTTCCATTCCTTGAATACATATCGAGTGGGCGATGGTCACAAAGGTTTTCAGTAGTACATAATCTTGTACTTATAGGGTTTCTCGGATTCACGCAATAAGAATGTAAAGGGCTATGAAACTCAACAGTATCAAACAATTTCACTAAAAATATGGGTTTTCCTATGCTTTCAAAAATTACGAACACAATTTGCCCAAACACAAATCCACAATCTCCCCATCCCATTAACAGTACAGTATTTTTCTTATAATCGGTGCCGTTTACAACAACATTTTCCCCAATAGTTATAGTATCCATTAGAAAATCATACTCAGAAAAGTTATCTGCTGTCGATATATTATCCGTCGGGGTATCAAAAGTCCTTTGGGGAAGTGAAATAAAATTCCGATTACTTTTTCTTTGAAGAATTAAAGCAAGTGATGCACATTGTCTCCTATAAGCTAAAGTATGTAAAAGATTTTTGAAATTTTTAATAATATGGGCAGGAACCTTTACAGACCCGTTTAACCGCTCAAAATTCATGCACCAAAAATGTCTTAAGGGTCCATTTTTTTCAATGATAGAAGGATAATGAATAAAAAAATGCATTTTTGGTTTTATATTCATCTGCGGATAACAAGTTTTAAATTTCAAAATAAATGCAGAAATCAAGGAGTCAAAATATGATAACAGGGAATCTGTAAATTTTGGGGCAAATACAAGATCAAATATTTCTTGTAATGTCAAAAGCAAATCAATGTATGGAAATCAAGCCTCGTCATTTTCAATAAGCACACTTAAGACATGCGGTAAATATCGTATCAAAGCTAGATTTTGGGCCGCACTCATTTTTGGTGAGAATCCGTCGCCAGGCTGACATTGTTTTATTTCACATGGTGCGTTACCTTTATCTACAATCAATAAGCTAAATATTTTTGCATATTCAACATTTATATTTGCCAATGATACTTTATTTTCTATTTGGGAAATTGAATGAATTACATTTCCACAAACAAGTGGACCAAAACCTTCAAGGGCGGAATGCATGCAATCATTTGTCCAATTTAGCATTATGTGGAAATACTCAAGGTCGTTCAGTGCGCATTTGGATTTAACACCCCGAAAGTGTGTTCCCCCAGGTGGCAAACTCTCTAACCTTGAAATGTCACACTCATACTGAATTGGACAACGTAAAATAAATTTATCTTCTTTATGATGCCTATGCATTTCTTCACGAGTCGCATAGCAGAGTATACAAAAATAATCACCAGAAAACTCTCTACTAGGCCACAAATCTGGTTCATACCCAAATTATCCGCTGTAAATTGTCCTAATTTTACATATAAAGTTTTTTTCTGCCCGTCGGAACTTTCAATTTCAATTCCATTTTTGTTTAAATCTTTAAGCTCTGAAACTATTTTACTTAACAACTGATTTAATGAATTTTTATTTTTTATGTCATTTGAGTGACACATTGCTAGTAGATGAATATTAGCTAACGTAGCATTGTGGCTCGGAGGTAAAGAGAGATTTGTGAAATAAAACATGCCGCTATTGTGTTTAGACGCTCCTGCCTTAAGCGGATTGGTGATTCCAAGGCCATCGTAAAATATTTGAATATATGAAACAATTCGCCCTGAATCATTAATGCTTAACTCCGTAAACCTTGAACCACTTCGAAAGCAAGAATAAACACCTTCTTGTCCTTGATAGCATTGTAGCAGACATTTTAAATAAAGTGGATCCTTTATCAAAGACAAAAAAGTTTTTTTAATTGAAACGTATTGTGCAATGCAAGGTTTTTCTACAATAACGTGATTTAATTTGCCGTCAACTACAACACGTTCAATGGCATGATAATGTCCGATGACAATGGGTTCAGGTGAAACAAATCGAGGATGATTCTCATATAATTTGCGAATGCGATATTCAAATGCAAAGCCATCAAATACGCTTTGCAAACCTTTAAATTCAAGACTAATATCCATCACTTTTGCTTTAACATTTTCAAGATCAAATGAATCGAACTCGGTTTTCAGCGCCTCACTAAAGTTATCTACAATTATTTCAAAGACATCTTTGAAATATTCTACTACGTCAATTGTTACATTGAATGGGACATTTCCTCTCCCTCTTAAATCTATCACCATGTTTGTTACCGCTCCCTGCAAGGCCATTCTTGTTGCAACCATTTTGTCTTTCAATGAGGGGCGTTTATTAGGTCTATTGTCTATGATTTCGTTTTCGTGCAAACCAAGGTCATCAATTTCTTCACTTTCAGACATAACAACGTCCCCACCCTCTGTATTAAAGGAATGGAATTTTTCGAAGTGCCTACCGTAATTGTAAATGTAGTCGCATGTAGCTTGGCAATATGGTTCACAACAACGAATGGGAAAGTCTAGTTCTCCATACTGCTTATGATGGCCTAAATGAATCTTAATATCCTTTATGGACTTCACTGCAACACATTTTTTACACGAAGGGCAATTAAACATTTTCACTACAGTAAAATAAACAGAATTATCAACGCACAAAATCAACACACGCTGCTATACTGCAAGAGTGATGTTTCAAACTGTTTCTTGGTGTTAGTTCATATTCCCGCAATTCTTTATTTGCTGATTTTGTACCGTCCCCTTTACATTTTTGAAAAAAATTGATATAATTGACAACGCCTTTATTCGTTTCATTATTCACAAATATTCTCAGTCTTTGTTCTTTTGTTCCTGTTTGTACAAAACGAGCTAATGTCAGTTTGGATTATTAACGCTCAGTCTTCACTGATCAATCTGACGCTCAGCATATAACTCGGTTTGTTATTTTCTGTGAACACCTTTATATTGAAACATTATTATTAACTCGTTGTTATTTTTCCCCTGTGTCTTTTAGTTAAAATGTCATCAATTACTAGAATTATCTACGAAATAGAAACTGAGTTTTATGTATATTTTGATAATGGCGATATCAAACGTGAAAAATTGGCTTTACAAGCAATTGATTATGAAACATATCTAGACGCTGGTATGTACCGTAAAAAAGTATTACAAGAATCTTGTACTCATATTCATTTTTAATTTCAGTTAATTTGCATCGAAAGAACTACATGGCCAAGAATTGGATTCATTCCCAGACTCAGTTGCTGCACGAGAAGACCATTTTAAATGAGCAGCAATTCAATGACATTCTCAAGAAACACATTTCTACTCCTAAAACTATCTCTATGAAAGTTCATATTTGTGTGGAAAAACCTAATTCTGGATGGCATAGGTTTATTCCTGAAGAAAGCAGAAAACTGTACTCTTTTGAATTTTGATCAATACATTTTTGTTTCCACTTCACATTTGTGTACAAAATAGTGGTGTGAACTACAAACTATCTTGAATTCAGTTATCCTAACTCAACTCAATCTTCATATCAAAACATGTCAAATATGAAATGTCTCATAATTTTGTCGAGGTTTGAACCAGCAACCTATAATGTCAGAATCTAGCTTGATAACCATTGTGCTATTTGGACCCTCATTTTTATCACATTTGATCATATTAATAGAGGAAAATATGAAGAAACATAAAAATCATTTGAATATCGTTTGATTTTTCAATGACAAATATTATACGATTATTGACTCTGGCTTATTCTCAGTGATTTTTAGTGAAAATTCATTTGGTAACAGAAAATATTCAGTTTTAATGCACCACTATTATTTATTTGAGAAACATACAGGTGATAGCTCTGTCAGAAAAAACTTTTTCAATAGACATCTCAAAATACATACTATGCAATGGGAAACAACTAATCTCTATCTATTAGATTTGATAATGTAGATAAATAATATTTTTCATTTTTTTTTAAATAAACACATTTTTACGTTTGCAATAAACTTGATTATCAAACCAATTCACGCGATATATACTTATTTCATTTGTTGATGTTTCAAAATGTTTGTTTTTTACATCCCACCAAAGAGATGCAAAAAGTTAACATTTTTACCTTTTCTTAACGCAATGTTTAGTTAAATCATGTGTCGTTTAATGAGGGGCGTTTATTAGGTTTAATGTCAAAAGTGGCGCGAAGGTAAAAATGAGAAAAAGAAATTTACTCCATTTGTTAAACTTTGTGTTTCCGTTTTGAAAACATAGAATTTAGAATATTTTCAAAGCATGGTCATGTTTCCCTTTTTCAACACAGCGTTTCTTAGAGAGAGCTTTGTAATGATGGTCGTTTTTTTCTGGCTCGAAACAAGCATTTACCAACTTTAATACGCATTGTGCAAGAATTCATCTTGATGAGTGGAACAAATTTTCAACACCAGGAACAACAAACAACCAGAATTCAATTAAACCCTTCGTCGTTCCCACTTCTTTACATGTTTCCAGAAAACGCCAGCTCGACGATGGGCTCACTCGAGTTGTTGCTCAAGGCAACCTTTCATTAAACATATTGAAACTGAAGCCTTTGCGTGAATGGATTGAGGTATAAAATTAAATATTGATATGACTATAATTACTATTATATTAGACATTTGGTCTTCGAAAAGTATGGTTGGCTTTATTGGATTTACGTGTTCTGCAGTTCTTAAAACCTTCGAACCATTCAGATGTTTTTAGCCATCAGGCAAATGGTTGGAAAGCATACCGGAGAAGCAATTATCAGAGAATACGAAGACGTTTTGAAAGAATGGGGAATACCGATTTCAAAGGTTAAATTTTTAATATAAAACTTTATAACGTCTCAATTCATTTTGTTTTGGTTCATTAGATTGTTCGGGTCGTGACAGATGGTGGTAAAAATATGATTCGGGCCTTAAATCTGAAGTTTCCTACAAACAAGTCTGATCCATCGAATCATTTAATCGTCGACCTATCAGAGACTGAAGCACAGCGGCCTCAGCCGATAATTACTGTTCTGGATGAATATCCTATAGTGGATATAGAAATCGACTGTGACGACATTTCTTTGTGGAATAGAATCGATGAAATCCTGCTCTCCTGTGTTAAATTTGATAGTGACTTCGACCAATTGGATAAAGAGGAAGAAAGTGAAATGGAAGAAATTGATCAAGCACTAGGAGACGGCTTTTTTTACGCTCGTGTAGGGGACAACGATATTATCCACGCACAACAGATTGTTTTATCCACACATGTACGAGCGCACTGCGTGGCGCATTTATTACAACTTGTGATCAAGGACGGTCTAACCGCAATTTGTGTAAGGTTTTTTATTTTCATTCATTATTGCATAATTATTGACTATTATTCCTTTAGAGCGCTGCAGTTGACGCAATGGATAAAGCATTTAGTGTTATCGCTTCGGTACGAAGAAGTGCCAATGATACCGAAATCATTTATAAAGCAACAAAATTGCATCTACTGGCGAAAAACGTAACGCGATGGAACTCGCAGTATTATTCAATAAAGGGTTTCCTAAGAATTTTAGAAATTGATCCTCTGATTCAGACCAAACTTAATGCCCCCAAAGAAAAATCTAATCGTCTTACCAATAGAATGATTTGAATTCTGAAGGAATTAGTCCTGATTTTAGAACCTTTTCAAGAAGCAACCGATGTCTTACAGGCTGATTACGAGACACTCGGCAACGTAATCCCAGCCTACTTGGACCTACTCAATAAAGTAAGCTTGTCAAGCGAGGAAGAAGACGAAATTATCATCAACAATCCTAAATGTCCTTTGGCTGGCAAAATTTTTCACTGCGCAGATCTAGCGGATGCCTTAAAAAAAATCTCTGAAATCTCGAATGTCATATGTTTTGCAAGACACTTACTATGTGTTAGGTAACAAACAAAAAATTGCTTTAATTGTTAATCATTTTTTACAAAACATCTTTTTAGGTGCTGTTCTCGATCCCCGCTTTAAAAAATGCTGGATTGCTGCAACTTCAATGTCAGAGCACGCCCTTTTAAACAGCGTTAGGTTTGAACTAACTTCAAGATATTCAAAGCTAAAAGACGATGAAAGTGAATCTCACAGGAATTCCACTAATGAAGAACAACAATCTACTAATCAAGAGAGTGGCCCGACCCAAAGCAAAAAGAAACGCAACTTTTACAGCACCATAAATACTCCCAAAAGGACCCCTTCAGCTGGAAGTGCCAAAATTCTCGACGAATTAGAAGTCTACTTAAGTGAGCCGAACATCCCAATAGAAGAGTTAGATGATTCTGGTGTCTTGCAACCAACTCGAGCTCTTAAATATTGGAAGCTTCATTCCCACCGTTTCCTTTTCTTGTCTCTTGTTGCAAGAGATATTTATGGTTGTCCTACCTCATACACCAGTATTGAAAAAGCGTTTCCCAGATAGGAATTGTTGTCCCATAGTGGCTCCAAAGCCGCACTAATGGCACCGCTGCGACGAATTCATCCAGTAGATGTTCCAATCCAATCCCTTGAAAAAGAAGTACTTCCGTTTTTCTGCTATGTTTCATTTGACCCCGTCGATGTCCCTAGCCCGTCCCATTTCTTTTCTTTTGGCTCTCTATCAACACTTAGAAAATTTCGTTATTATCATGTCTTTGTTCAGCGTGGGGAAATTTTCTCACTGCCTTTTACGACAGAGTTAACGTTTCTCTCACTAGATGGCTAGTTCAATAAATTTTGTAAGCAGTTTGTATTATTTTTTTGAATAATTTTTTATTTGCTAATTGTATTATCTTTCTTGCTGTAGATTTTTTATTGTTTATTGGTAATTTATAGAAAATTTTGTTTACTTGACTGTTCATCAAACAGTGCTTGGCAACGTTTACGCTCGTTCTAGACTTAGATTGTAGCGTCTGTGTTCTGCCTCGTGTTAGAAATCTGGAAAAGAGTATCTCTGTTTCTTGCTTCAGTTAATGGATATTTTTACTCAACAAGGTATTATTTTTAAGTTTTAAAGCTTATCAGCGGGAGATGCTAGACATGCTAACTTTGCTGTTGAAAGACAGTGCTCCATCCCAACCGGAATTATCTTCCATTACGGAATTATTTCAGTTGCCAATGAAGGATTTGGACGATGCGAAGAACTTTGAAAAGTTACTCCGAGTTCAAAACAACAAATCAAAAACCGTGAATTCGAAAAGTTCCTTTTACTAGTAATGGAACTCATTATCTTTTTTACTGTAGAGGACATTTTTTATTGGATTAAGGGGGACTACGAATACCATCGTTGGAAGGGTCATTAAATCAATCATGACCTACGAGTGTGGGAGTTGTTTCTGCTATGTAGGCCTCAATGAGGATACATTTGCTTTTAAATCTTCTACTATTTGTGATATTGTAATTGGTGAGTAAATTGCATGCTTCAAATGCATTTTTCTTTTAGCTTTCATTCGGCCAAATTAAACAGCTTTTCATATTTTTTACAATTTCAGACGGAGTTTGTGAAATGACCACAAATCCATGACAAGAGATGCAGTGGAGTCGAAGATAAAGAATTGGTTACGTCACTGCCTAAGGTATGCCTTCAAGAACATTGAAGATAGAAAAATTAATGGGGAAGAAGAGCACCGACAAGATGATAGCGATTACAATTGCTGACTAATTTATCATTTTCTACGTAAAGTGCGATTGTTAATGCACTGATTAAATTTCCTATTTTGATTTTCATATTGTACCTGATCAGTTAAACTATTTTTAGTTCCAGATTGTAATTGAATAATTTGACTATTTTGAGTTTCATATTGTACCTGAAGAAATAAAATAAATTTGGGTTTTTTTAGATAAATTACTGAGTCTTTTTATTTTATGGAAAATAGAGGGATTGCCGCAAATTCATCAATATATGTAGCGAAAAAATTGAGAACGAATGAGGATACTATTCGTATACAAGACGTTTATTACGCATCTCACTTGTTCCATTGACATCCCAATTCCGTCCGAATGACGTCCAAGGTCTATCCAATGGGACGAGATAGGTACGAGTATGGGATTTCGGCGAAGCGGACATTACCCGTACGTAAAAGACGTCCAAGGAATGTAAACTTGGAAATCTGGTATGTTCCAAGTACATCTCAGAGGTCTCAAAATGACGTGTTTTGGATGGCTCTGGGACGGCACTGTGTTATCTGGGTTAGTACTCTTAGTGATATCCTAACAGCAAAGAGGGCTCGAACTAAATCTTACTTGTTTCAACAATTAATTTTTCCCAAACACAATTCTATAAATTTTTTGATTGTTGAATCGTATCATTTTAGCCTACAGCGATTAATACTGTGTTGATGGAATAAACAGTGACGAAATTAAAACTGACGTATTTGTATTTTATTTGTATTTTTTTTTAATTTTACGCTTTTTTTAATTTTTAAATTACTGTATTTTATTTGGTATTTTATTTTATTTGATTTGGTATTTTTGAAAAACACTCAGAATTGCATTTTTAAAATCCAGTATTTTATTTTAAAAATACGTAATGTTTTGACAAATACAAAACACTGAATTATATAAACCGATCTAAATACGTCATTTAAAAACGAATAATAATAATAGATCCATTCGTAGAAATAATCGAATCAACTAGTATTACGTTAAATACACAAACTAATTCAACCAAATAATTTTAGTGAAGTATTACTTAACTACAGGTTTGTCAGACTAGAAATAGAAATACTACACTTTACTAAACTTTAGTTTTAAAGTATAATAATTGTTGAATAGTAAGGCAAAAAGTAACTTTACTTTACATAAACGTAATTTATTATCATAAACTAAAAAATTCTTCTTATCACGAGATATGAACCATAGACTTCAATCACACCAATCCAGCGCTATACCACTAGGCTATCCAACACTGCATTCGTATAAAATATTGCAGATTATATAAACCATTGAATACATAAAACCATTTAATGACGGCAACATGCCTACGTTTGGCAACATTGTGATTCTAAAATAAATATTGTTCTGTCAATCAGTAGAATACAGAACAGTTCAGTATATTTGTGTCTCTACATTAAGCACAAGTTAAGTAATAACAAAGTTACCTTGGTCGGGTAAAATAGACTTTATCCCCTATTTCTATGATTTATTTCTAAGTCCTGCCTTAAGGTACCGAAAGTTATTTTAAAATGAATTTCTTTCCAGATTTTGGTATTAAACTATAATAGAAATTTTAGTTTCTTCTTTTAATAATTATTTTACGATTTATGTAAACTTTTTATAAAAAGCTTATAAGTTAATAATAAAATGTGTTTTATTTCTTTACCCGAGCACTGGCATTGCAAATTGGCATCGGTAGAGAGGGGATATCAGCCTGAGGGAAAAAAAAATGGGTGGAGCGAACACGCAGATTTGTTTATTCTTTTAAGTTTGTGATATTTGTGATTAAAAAACAGAATTAAAAAAAATGGACTTCATGGTTGGCAAAAGCTTCACGAAATTAAAAAAGTAAATTAGCTAATTAACGTATGAATAATAAGAAGACAAAGTGTTTACATACATTATGATTGTTTGAGCTACGACCAAATACAATAACAAGTTACGGTTCTTAGAAATAATTGGGAGGAATACTCCCGCTTTGACGGGAAATAAGAGCACTTTTAAAATTTAAAAATGGGCCTATTTCGTAGGGTCCTATTTGGTTCGGGCCTTTTTCACCGCCAATCCTTGCTGGAAACACTGAGTGCGGATAAGTGACCCCTAAAATAATGGAGAAGGCTAGCAGAGGAGACTGAAACCATCTTAGACAAAGCCGGTTTTACCTATTCTCTCACATTCCTCTACAGCGATAGAAAAAAAAATCAGTCTTTATCTTTTTTCCCATATCCTAATCTTTTAACTTCCGTTAAAAATAGAAAAATCACCAGGTGTTTTATTTTTGCGTCTTTTTTCCCCCAACCAGGGCCAAATTGGATAAGCACGTTTACCGGGTTGGGCATATTATTTTTAGAGGATGGGACCGAACATAAGTAACCAGCTTCTCTTAATCCAATTTTCAATTTGTTGTTTTCTGATGCCCATTTAACTTAATTTAATTTATCTTATTTAAAGTAATTAACTAGTTTGAAACTAGCATTTTTACAGGGCTACGAACCACTTGTTCCGCATCAATCTTCTTGTAAACCCATAATTTACTTGAACTTTGACCCCAAATTTACAATTAAATCGATTTTAAATCTGAATAAAACGAGTTGACTATTCTTGGCAACTCGACTCAGTCTGGTTTTTATATGGATCAACGTCTTGCCGTCTTAAGTATGGAAGTAGGTCACAGCCTAGGCCGTTGTGTATATAAACCCGTGGCTCATACACTGTTAAAAATTATGCCGAATACAGTACATTAATCTTACCCATACATCGGAAAGGCTACCCGAAAATTGGAAGCTCTTGCTTTTTTTTCGGGATGTTGATTCCGAAACGCGGAAGACTATTCCGGTAATAGAATATGCCTTTACTGAAGTAGAATTTTAAAATTCAATTTACGGAATTATTTATTACCACCCAAGAAGAATATGATATTTGGAATACCATAATCCGAAAAACGAAATGAAAATTTAACTCTATTGAAGACGTTGTTATTCACTTTATTTCTCAATAAAATAGACGAAAGTACGACTAGCAAACAATAGCATTCTCTTCTTTAAAATGTTAGGAACAACATACAAATGATCAAGATTCATGTTTTCTGAGTAAGATCAACAGGAGTATGAAATTGAAATGATGTTGGGCAAACAAATTTAAAGCGGTGCGCAAGAGATTACCCGACAACGTTGAATATTAAAGCAGCCACTAATTACACATTTATTATTTATTCCTAACTTCCTAACTACCTGTCTGACTGAGTAGAAAAATTAAAAATCCAATTCCCTCCAAGAGTCAGCTTTACACGCGATGTCTAGGTGGCAAAAGAAAAGAAAAGCTATTAGAGAAACAGATGCTGAAATGGCAGTTATTCCCTTTAACACGAAAAGCGTTCAAGTCACCAGCAGCAATCTAGTAAAACAGTGAATGAACCTCATCCGTGGTCTTTACAAGAGATGAATTGTGGTGGATTAGTCGACCAAGCTGAGGTATTTGGCTTATTGTTTTAGTTCTTTCTTAAGTTTGTTAAAAGATAAAACTGATTTTTTATTTAAGGTGTCCAAGACCATCCATTGCTGTTGATTCTCAGCAAGGTCAGTTAAAATTGTTAACTTTGGATCCTAATATAACTTCATCCAATATTGTACACAATAAAGTTTTGATTACGGAAGAAGATTGTGAAGCCAACATAGACTATTCCAGCAATTCATTTGGAAGTTCATACGACAAGGTTAAAATATAATGTAAAGGTAACTCAAATCAGATAATAATTTTTGTTTATTAATGTTAGTTGGCAACAAATGAAGTGCATTCAACGGTCTACCTTCCATTGCTTCGTGTAGCATTCTATTTGGGAAGCCGTCTAACAAAAAATGCTTTAAGCCTAGTGTTCTAACTCGACCAAAATCAATTGAAAAATGGTCCAATCGATTGATTAATTATATAAAAAATCTTAATCGAATTCCCATCGACAAGAATTTTTTACCATCGATTATAATCGATTGATTAATTTTCTCAAGAATTATAACCGATTAAAATCGATTAAAGGAAAAAAATTAAAAAGTTTTACAATCGATTATAATCGTGTTAATGCTTAAGGAAATTCGTTTATTTTTTAGACTGAATTGAATAGTGAATACATTCTTATTGGTTTTGAAAGTATTCGTTGACAAATTCGTTATCTTGTGTACTATAACTTTAATTGTCACTCCAATCTTCATCTTCTATGAATACTACGACTTCTTCAGTACATTCAGCCTCGGGGACGGATTGAGCGACTTCTTCCACTGTGCTCATGGATCCGCGCAGCGGTTCCTGAGACGACGACGAGACATTAGCGTCCTCTCTTCCCATCAATTTGATCCCTGCTCGCAACCAAGACCGAAGGCACATACAGGCCTCCATTGTGGTTGGTTTTAAACAAAACCTGCTTATGCCAAGAAGATCCTTTCCAGAGCTGAATACACGTTCACTAGAAGCGCTGGTTGCAGTGATGGCCAGGTAGTCCCGTGCCATGCAGGAGAGACGAGGGTAGCATGTCATGTGTGCTTTCCAATATGACAGGTTGTCATAACTTGCATCTGATGGCTTGCGAGGTTCAGCAAGGTAGTCCTCAAGTTCGTCTTCAAGGCGAGCTCGTTTCTTCACCGAATATAGGTCAGAAAGGTATGCGTTCAGTTCTGTATCCTTGGTGCCATGAGAAGTCGAAGATAATCCACTGGTGATATTAGGCGTAGGAGCAGGGTTATTTTTGTACTTTCCCCAGGCATTCTCCATACTGAATTAAAACAAATTTAAAAAATTATACTTGGGAATAATTGAAAATGTACAGCATTAAACTTACGCTGGCAGGACAAAGGTTTTAACCATGTCAATATCTGAAGAATCACCATCGCCAGCTTCCCATCTTAAGCCTGTAGTGAAGTACTCAACCTTCAATCTTACGTCCAATACAGTTGATACTATATTAACTGATGTGAGCCGCTTATAGTACTTCTTCAGCTTTTCTGTTGCCGCAAGAGCGGCCTCTCTAGATTCCATTGAGTGGCCAACATCAAGATTCCATTTTTGCAACGACATCAACAATTTCGTAAACAAGGGAAGGACTGCCCCAAGACTGGGGTATTTGTAGTCTTCCAGAAAACGAGTCGTAAGGGCGAATGGGTCCAGTAATTTTACTGCTTTTTTTATCTTTTCCCACTCTTCTTCATGAATCTCCGAACTCTCTCCATTTACGCTGTGTTGTAGTTGCATCTAATGCTCTTTGAATTTTAATGCCTCTTTAAAGGACATAAAGAGTAAAGTTCCACCTGGTTGGGACGTCACGAAGGGGAAGTAAGACTCGAATGAAAGGGTTGTCTTCTCCAGGAGACTCTTCATCATCACGGATTTCCTCCCCGATATCAAAATTATCAGCAGCCAGTACTGACTTAAATAATGCAATCCTCTGAGGTGAAGATCGAATTTCAATTGATAGGTTCTTCAACTATTAGCAATAAAATCAAACGTTACTTTTATATTTGAGTCTAAGTAGAACAATGGAAACTACCTTTTCGATATTAGGCTTGAGACATTCCAGTGCGTCTTGAGATGCTAAGTTGAGGATGTGTGCGAGGCAGCGAATCCAATTTTCTTTTTCAAATGGACAATCAAAGTCTTTTGTTAGACGCGCAAGCTCTTCGATAAAAGTCCCGTTGCTGCTTGCATTATCCGTTGTCACGCAAAGAAGCTGTAAATAAAATGAAAAGAATAATGGCTTAACTAGGAAAATAAAGGATTGATAGGACAATCTGATCTGAAGGAAGTAATCATAATGTGTGGTTCAATAAAAAACCGTGTAGATGGTTAGGCTTACTCTGTTTCGAAGACCGAACTCGGTAAGGATGGATAAAAAGCAATTGGCAATATTAACTCCAGAATGATCTCCTCTGAGCTCCCGAAATCCGAGAGTGACCTTCATCATCACGAAATCAAAGGTCAGCCATGTGACTGTGACAGCCATCATGGCCAAATTATTGCCAGACGTCCACAAATCTGTGGTAGCTGAAACCATCCCAATCGACCTTCGCTTGAAGTACTGTATGAGATCCTTTCGTTCGGAAATGCAGTGATGAAAAATTGCATTTCTTAACGCATTCGCTTTGGTGAGTTTGAAATGTGGGTTGAGGATGGCACAAAACTTGATTAAGCTTTGCTCTTCAACCAACGTGAAGGATTGATTGTTGCTGATGACCATTTCCAGCAAAGCTTCCTTAGCATATTCATTGCTGAAAGGCTGAATAAAATTGAAAAATAGTATGTTACTTGCATGCAGTTTAATTTTAAAAAACGGAGATTATTTGGTACCTTGACTAATTCCAATTGATTTATAAAATGGTTCATCAAAGTAGGCTTATCAACGGGGACCATATTCATGCTGTGATTGGACATCATATTGATTCCCATGTTGCTGGTGCAGGGCACCTTGTAGCTTGTTGTACAGAAGTTACAGTATGCACGGACCTCCCCAGTTGATGTGTTCTTTTTTGAGAAGGTTGACTGTCGTTTAATGTTGATGGTGGATCAGCTGTTGGGTTTGGGTTGGGTGGTTCTGGTGTGGCAGGAGTAACGCCAACTGCTGCAACTACAGTGCCTGAGTTAGAAAGACAGATTAACGTACCAGGATCACCTATCTGTAGTTATATAACAATACCTCCAGCTGCAATTTATGAGGATTCCTCAGGCAAACGACAAGCAAAGGGGAAGCTTCTGGCTCTCGCTGACTTCTTAGAAGGTTGGGCTGATTGCCCAAATTGTTCATCTTGATCTTCTGTATTAGCCTGGGGACCCTGGGCGAATCTTCCTCTGCTTCCTCGAGTGACTGGGCCACGAGTAAGACCGCGATTAGTAGAACCACGACGACCCTTTTTTTCTAGTTGTAGTTGGACGTCGATCTGAGTCTGACATTTTTTTGTCACTATAAATAACTAAGATCACATCGAAACATAAAAATAAAATAAGAATAATAAGTCAAGATTCATTAAACGTACCTCACGATGTTGGAATAAATACACGTTCATCGTTCAACAATCTTTAATTCTTTATGGAGTCTAAACTAACTGTCGAAGACCCACTGTCTACTATAGATGACGGCGGGAGATGAGAATGAATAATGCTTCTTTTGACAACTGTTTAATGGAATTTAGTGGCACCAATAGCAAAAAAAAAATTTAGGAAAATTTTTTATTGACAATCAGTCGATTAATCGATAATTTTTTCTTCCAATCGATTGATTAATATTAAAAAAAAGCTAATCGATTATGCGTCGATTGGATAATTTTGCCATCGATTATAATCGAATGATTAATTAGTCGATTATAATCGATTGGAATCGATTATTAGCAAATCGACTTAGAACGCTATTTCAAGCCAACATCTGAAGATATTGCAAATGGCAAGTGCATATGAATGTATTGAACATTCAAGTGTCCATATGTTGATGTCAAAATACAAACATCTTAAGTTTGAAACTACCAAAATATGGGTTTGTTACAGTCCTAAGTGTAATAGCATACTTCAAACGAAGAAAGACAATAAGGACAATCTGGAAAAGCCAGCTAAGAAACAATCCTGTGGCCAAAACTATTATAAAGACCAGCAAAAAGATTGCTATGTTTTGGTTTTACCAATTGAGAAACAAGTAAAATATTTCATTGAACATCATGGATTAGATGAAAAAATTCTCAATGCAGACCCCAATTACCGCAGTGATGTTAATACTGGAGATATTTATAGGAAGTTAAGAGAAGAAAAACGGAACACCATAACGGTGCAAGTTAATCTTGATGGGGCCAGTTGTTTCAAGGTATGTTTAAAAGGCCACCAACTTCATCAGATCATTTACGGATTTAAGAATAATTTTTATGAAAAATGCTAGTCCTAATATTGTTAATTTTCTTAAGGTTAGTCAATACGGATTTTGGCCGTTCATGGCAATTTTAAACGAAGCGCAGTACAAGATTCGCCGGGGATTCGTCATTTTGTTCTCAATCTGGTACGGAAACAAGAAAACCTCCGGGCAAAGCCATCATGGATCAACCTCTCAAACAATTAAGAAAACTTGAAGACATCGTTAACGGTAGAAAATATCGGTTGATTATATTGATTGCCACGACTGACACAGTGGCTCGCCCTATACCAAGGAATTGTGGTCAGTTTAATGGGAAATTTGGGTGCAATTTTTGTTTGTTGGAGGGTGTCAGAGTCCCAAAAGGAAAAGGTAACGTTCCGGTTTATCCTGAATCAAAGGATGGCTCACTTGTTGAATTGCGTACTCTTAAACAGCACAAAACGGATATGAAACTTGCTATTGAAACTGGTAAAATGGTTAACGGTATTAAAGGAGAGACTCCTTTTGTTATTTTATCAAAATTTGATTACGTAAAGGCCTGTGTGCCCGAGTATATGCACGGAAGTTGTTTGGGTGTCTGTAAGCAGTTTCTAAAACTCTTTTTTACCGGCAAGAAAAGTCAGGTTTGGTTCATTGGAGATAAAATTCCTATCTTTAATGCCCGTCTTATAAATCTGAAACCACCGTACGAGATTTCGAGATCGGCTGGTGCTGTAGACGATCTACCAAATTGGGAGGCTTCGATGTTCCGGTCTTTTTTTTGTATTATTTCGTTTTGTTATAGGATATTCTACCATCGAAATACTTTAATCATTTCTGTCCACTATCCTATGGGTTAAATGTTTTATTGCAGGAAAAAGTATCAGTATAAAATGTAAAAAAATACGAGGTCTTATTTAAGCAACTAGCAAATAACTTTAATAGTTGTTAAAAACTTTAATACTGTTAGTTTTTGCTGCACGTGTGAGTGTTTGACTTGTTTTCAAACTGAGTATTGCAGTGCAAGTTGTGCAACATGGAGCAACAAAAAAGTGTCCCTTCAACAATGGATTTAACTAGGTAAATTACGAAAAACAAATTAATTTATTTATCTATTATTATTTAGTATATTTAGTAAATTTTGATTATTTAATTTTTATTGATTGTTTCATGTTTATTCATTTGTTCATTCATTATTCATGTTTTATTCATTGTTATTTTTTCATTATTTTTACAATTACAGCAATGTAGTCGGAAAAAATAGAAATAGGGGACGGAGCGAGGAAGGAAAACAAAAACAAAAACGAAGGAGGAACAAATATAAATCGCAAAAATCTAATACATTTGTAAATGTTCCGGCCACACAAGTCGACAAAATGGAAGAATCAATCGGCGACGGTAATATAACTTTTTATAAAAATTAGTTTCATTTAACAAAAACTAAAACCTAACATTCAAATTAGGCGATCACTTGAAAATGGATTTAATGCCAACCACGTCTGCAGATGATAATTCTCATGAAGCAGACGTGGTGGCAGATGAATCTGTCATCGAAGAAGAAATTCAGCCTCCAATTAAAAAACGTGTTACTGCAATGATGGTGACAAGTAAGCCACCAAAAAAGAAAAAAAAAATCATTTTAAGTAAGGTTTTCAGAAATAGTTCATTATTTTGTCAATTTTATTTATTTTTTATTATAGTATTGCGGGCATTTTCAACTGGGTTCGTTTGTGCGCTTTCTTGTTTGTTGAACTGTTAATTATTTATTATGTCGATTTGTAAGTTCGATATTAAGTAAGTCATTTTCTTTTAAATGAGAATGCGAGTCTGCCCTTTGAGCTATGTAGTCTGTCTAAACACTGCCATCACTTCTTTATTCTGTGATTTGTAAGTTCGGAAATGAAAATTTGAAAAAAAATACATAGAAAAGTTTGCACGACTTCAATCACCCGACTTAAGAAAAATGCATGAAAAAATTTCCATGTTAAAAAGGAATACGAATACTTTTCTATGTATTTTTTTCTATGTACCGATAATAAACCAGTTGCTTCTTTTAATTTACTTTATAAATTCCAAGGTCTTTCTGTTTTATGTCTTCCCTTTTAATTTCAATTACAAGTGTAAACGAACACTTTGATGAGTCTCTGCCTTCAATTTCTTTCCTTTGCCTTTACTTCCCTGCAAAGAGCTTTCGCCATTAAGGGGCGCGGGCAAGGGGTGCTGACCGCCTCTAGCATCTGAATGTCTTCCCTTCCGCCGTCCATAGTGATGGAAATATATAATAAATAAAAATATTTATATAATAATATAAATATTCACAAACTTAACAACTACTAAAGCAACTATTTTGTAAAAGATACTGAGACCATTTACGGAGTGGAGCAAGTGAGGATAAATGTGCATTTTCTTACTCATCTGTCCCAATGTGTCCTGAATTGGGGGTGTCTATGGTCCTATTCCACCTTTATACCTGAATGGCTGAATGGAGAATTATTGACTCTGAAGCATGTATCGCAATCTGTTGCAGCCCAAATTGTGATTAATTACCTCTTTAAAATGGCTGGGAGGGATGAAATTGTTGGCTTCGAAAAAGACGGCCAGGTTTTTCCACCTGACGTCAGAGAATTCTTTCACGAATCTTTCCATCTACCTGCATCATTCGACGAATCAAGTATTTTAATCACAGGAACTAAAATTAGATTGCTAGGATGTCCGAAAACTAGAAAACTGAATTTAGATGAAGAAATTGCCCTAGTGAACTATTTGAAAATGGATCCCGAAGAAATTGATCGCCTTACCGTCCAGTCATATCCCAGGCTGGAAATGCAGTCAACAAAATCTATTCTCGCAAAAATTTTTGCGCCTTGCTTACCAATGAAATGTTTTTCTTTATTGTCTCAGCAGCTACTTGTACTTGGGAGGGAAATGGGCGTCGAATCAGAAAACAAATTATGTGCCCGCTCCAATTGGAAATACCACTTTTCATATATTCCAGGCCAAACTATGAAACTATTTGGACTAAGCCGTTCATTGATCGCAATTGATCCCTCCGAAATTCCCACAAAATGTGTGATAGCTACATGCAGTGAAATTTCCCAATTATATGTTGTAACTACACTAGTAAATAACTTCGAGACTGATTAATAAACAGAGCCCTTGTTTCGCTCACATTCCTTATAAGACCGGCTGATTTTAAATTGTTTAATAATCGAGTACACTGTATAAGGTATTGGCTGACTGTTATTGTCCTGATCGTTTTTTTAAACAGTTGTCAGAAATCGCAGTTTTTTCTAACAACTTATAGGGAATGACAAGAACGGTTGCTGGCTTGAAACAATTTGTATTTGTTGAAAAGAGTGGAGGCTAACAAGGGAAAAAAGTAGTTTGTCCTAGGTTTCTGAGACAACCTTCTTGGTCCAGTTTTTGCTTGCGAAGCCCCGCCGAGTTGTCTTGTCCTTTCCTCTTTCGTTCTTCCCTTTCCTCCCCCATCCTCTTTTTCCTTGTTTCTGCGTTCCAAAATTAGGAGGTTATTAGGTTAGAAGAGAGAGAAGTGGTGCGTAGGAGGAGGGGTACGAGACGGTAAAAAAAGAGAGGGTGTGGGATTGTAAAGTCAATTTGAAACACAACTATTTCATTATTTTTTTATATAATGCATTTACTCTGCTATTTTTCACGTGGCAGAACGCAACACTATAAATATTAGCACAACAACTTATGTATCGAAGCATATTTGGATATATCACGATGGATGCGCTATTAGAGATGACGTAAATAGTTTTCAATCATAAAATAAAATATTAATACATAAACAGAATACAAACAAAAACAACGGTAAATTTATTAAGCACAGCATAAACTTTTATACGCAATACTCAGCTTATATTGCCTACAATAAAACAAAATCTTTGGTAAGCAAAGCTAGTTTAAGATAACAAGTAGATAACTATAATAAATTAAAGGAACTTCAAGCTTTCTCATAATTCAAGCAAGGAAAAGTAACACAAGTCCAAGCTTGCTAAAAAAAGTATTTACAAATTTTCACGCTCGTTTGGAAAATAATCGTAACTGTTAGGAAAACAAAGCTAGGTTAACTTTAAGCAAACAGCGAGTTATAAAATCGAAGTAAATGTAAGCAAAACTAAGCTTTCAGAATTATAGCAAGGAAAAGTAACTCAGAATCAAGCTTGCAATAAAATATTTTTGAACTGTCCTCAGCGATGGTAGGACAAATAGCAAAACAAAGCTTGACTGACTCTCAGCCTCGGCATAATGAAAATATTTAAGGTTTTCTTAGCCAAGCAAAGCTATCATTCGGGATGGTAAACGAAAATCAAAGCTAATTAATGCAAAAATAAGCTTGTGGGAAATATAAAAAAAATAAAAAGTACTTCCAAGCTGTCTGTCGCGTACGGGCTACCCTAAAAAAAAACTTGGCTTAAGTTAAAAAAATAAAACAAGAAAAAAAATGCTGGAATTCGGGTTTTCCGAAATATTGAACTTGCAATATTTTCTAACTCGAGTAAGAAAATTTTATAAGATACTTTTGTAAGTTCAAGACTAGAAAATAAGCCAAGGCTAGAATATGGTCCCAGATGACTATATGGCCCAGTTTCAGCACGTTACAGAGCATGGTAGAACCAGAACCGGGCTTGACGCCATACCCTTTCTTCGATGGGCGAAATTTTTTTGCAAAAACGCCTTGATAAACAGAACTAGTCTTCTAAAAATAATTGTGTTATTTATGGTTGTGATTTTGAATCCCTTATTTCTAGTTTAAATAACATTTTTTAGTTCACATTTTTTATTAAATAAATTTAAATTATCATATAAATCTTTAGCATCCATGTTACCAGGAAATATTGAAACTATATATTAAAAAAAAAGGATTATGCATTTAAAGCTATGTAGATAAATATAAATACCAAAGTATGGACTCTTATAACAAATCAAATGCTTGTTTGTGATAACGATACTGAATTGTTTATTTTTTTTATTTCGGACGCATTTCATAATCGTCTGCTGTAAGGAGTGTCTTTTATGAACATGTCTTTTGCTCAACTTTAATTTTGACATCAACCGAGATGCGAAATTGGTTAGCACAACTTCGACCATCCGAGTTGAGCTAAAATTCATGTTGGAGTCAACTATACAGTTGAGTTGGAACTCAACCAGGTCTACGCTGAAACGCGCCTTTAAAACAACCGACTGCATGACTAGCATATTTGTCTGCAATAAAATGGACAGCACCAAAAAGTTTAGTTGGGTTTTTGTGGAAGACAAGTTCAACACCCTCTTCAAGTTGTCCGTTATAGGTTAAAACAGAACATTCACAATTTGTACCATGGCGATTATAAAAGAAAGCCAGCGAAGAAATGTGTCTAAGAGCGGACCGATACTTAGGATCAATATTTTCTAGTGAGTAATTAACAAAGTTTGTATTTTATTGTTCTACTATCCAAGGAATCACACGGTTGGGTTTCCGTCGATACACAGATTGATTTTTAAACTGTTTATATATTTAAAAAATATAATGTTGCAGCATCCTCTTCGAAATTTTACAACACGTTTTCTCGTCTTAATTTCCTCTGGCATAACTCGGCAAAAACTCCATCGTTGTTTAGGAAATACTCGAGCTGTTGTATCAAAGGTATACAGTACGTAGCTCTG
Organism: Daphnia magna; assembly: GCF_020631705.1. Lineage (NCBI taxonomy): Eukaryota > Metazoa > Arthropoda > Branchiopoda > Diplostraca > Daphniidae > Daphnia > Daphnia magna. The sequence goes on from NC_059183.1 coordinate 2,815,874, forward strand.
CCGTTTTGCCGAATAACTTTTTCCTCTTCTATTTCAGCAAAAGTTCTCTTCCGGTTCAAGAAATACTACCACTAGATATATACATATCAAACAAAATTTCTTCAACAAAGAATTTACGCTGAGAATAATGTGTAGCCAAACCATGAAATACATTAGCTGATATACGATGTGATGAAAAAATTTTGATCATCCTCTCCAGCGTAGCTGTTTTTTTTTTATCCTTTATTATTTAATGATTAAACAGATTCAGGAAGGGTTACAGCAATAGACTATTTACTAAAACATTAGTAATCTTTAAATAACTTGAAAGTCCACTTGAGTTAGCTTGAGCTCCTCTAACAACTATAAAACATACTAAGCTGGATCTCTTATTTGAAAAACCCAAATTAGTTAGAATTTTAGCAGCTATGCTTCCAATAGGTTCAGTATTACAACTTAGAAGAGGTTTCATTTTGCTCGACTACATTCTACGGGGTGTTATCCTGTTCTCCGTAATGCCTTCCAACTATAGAGATATTTGAGTCTCGTATTCTGATTCTGTTTCCCTGAAAAACTGTTCAACATCCTTTGAGTGGTTCTTCATTAAGTGCTTTCTTAAGGCTGAATCAGTTTTAAAATTTTTTGTTTGGCTGCAGCTTTAAGCCTTTTCCTTCAAAAACATGAAAAATGATTTTGATAGGAAACTGTCTGGTTTTTATGTAAATCTTTCCGCTTGTTGAAGTCAATGGATTTTGACTTTATATTGTCGGTCGTGAGCAGCTATGGAAATTTTCCCTTTGATCGTGGTAAGCAGAAAAAATTGAGAAAAGTTCTGGTGTCATTTTATTGAGGTTACCCAGGTGTTACAGGAATATAATTTAAATTTTTTGTTTTTTAGTATTCAGCCAATTTGAGCCAAGGGATTGCTACTGTAGTGATGTAACCATAAATAATATTAACTTTATTTCACGATTTAATAAATGCTATATATTTTTTTCATTGTTACAGAAAAAACTTGTTGTCTTTGACCACAGGCAAGTTTAAGGGCAGAGGGTCCCTTTTGATTGGCGATGAGGAGTGAGAAAGCAGCCTCGCTGAAAGAGAAGAGAGGCAACTGACAGTATGAATATATTACTGGGCAGGCATACCAAACTTGCCCGTCCCTGACATGAGTGTACCCCGGCCTCCGTAAGCTCAATAAATATTTGCCGATCACGCCCTACTGAAAGAAATGCGGATGTGTGTGAGAATTGAAGGCTGAAGGTACCTGCTGCACTAAACACGGGCAACACACAAGTTCGATATAACTCAAATGTCTTGGTAACCTCAATTATTGGCAGATGAATAAATAACCGAAGCACCTTTGGTGTGGCCGCTACGACGACCCGGGCTTCTTGGTATACCCTCCATAAGTCACCATTCTGCAAAGCAGGTGTCAGTGCCCAACCCATATCCAGAGATGCTCGAATTTCCTTAAGAACAGACCGCAGTTGATTAGGTGGAAATAGTTCCGAGGGTAAGTTACCGGTTGCCAACAGAGTAAGACCAATGCCGATGTACCCCAATGTCATGGTGGCCCAGTCTAGTACTCTTTGAACAAAGAGGAAGGCTTCGTGCACCATCGCCGTCATAATTGCTTGACTTTCTAATGCGTTCACTGAACTCACGACATTCTGTTTCCATTTGTTGAATTCCTTCCCCAACGATTGGTGCGCCCTTTCCAGCTGCTGTATGGCCAGCACGTGTTTCCCGAGTTCCCGTAATGTCTCGTTCACCAATGTTGCTTGATGAGCCACAGCATTCACTATCCCCGTCGTTTACCCTTCCAAGGCCTGCAGTTTACCATTTAATCCTTCTAGATTTTTGTTTATCGCAACCCCAAACAGCCAGTGCAGCGCGGCACCGCCGACGTCAATAATTTGTCTCTTGGCCCGCCTGGGACTTCCTGCCCCCACCTCCCGTAGCGTGTCGTATCGGTCTCGTTTAATTCCCAATAGTTCTAACCCGTCCGTCCTCCTTTACACCATCGCCCTTAACCGTGCGCTCCCTTTTGTTTCCTCACCCTGCGATTCTTTTTTCTTGACGAGTCAGTTAACAAAAAGTGCAGTATGTTGAGGGCATCTTATATGGGTCCGAACGAGATATCAGTTGCCACCACCCATTCTGAGTCACTAAAGAAGACCTCCCCTTGTAACCTTGGAATATTACCCTATCCCTCACGAAAGCCTCCTGGGAATGTCCTTGACTGTGTTTTAACCCCCATCAGTGGCTCCAGTAGTCCAAGCAGAAGAAGAAGAGCCCCCACCGACGCCTGCGGTATTTGTCCGTATCGTATTGGTGACGTCCAGGTTCGTGTCAATCGTCACACCTGATCTTTCATCCTTCCATATTCGAGCTTCTTGCCTCCTCCTCGCCAGGGTATAGTTTCTGTCTGTCGTTCACGGACGTCCTTTACCCCGGTAATTAGGTTGCTGCGTAGCGGCTCCACTCGATTCGCTTCTGATACCGTATTTTCTCGGTCTACCACTGTCCATTCGGCTCCTCTGACAAACTTCTTCATCTTCACAACGGGAACCAGTTCTGTTTGTCGATCGCTCGGCCTCTTCACTTTGGAATTTTATGCTACACCCGGTGTACCACAGCAAATGGTCCCAGCCACCGGTGAAGTAATTGTCCAGCTTTACTTACCTTCCGGAACGGCTTGTACACCAGTACCTTTTCCACTGGTCTGAACTCCGGTGTAACTCTCCAAGTCGCTTCATAATGGCGGATCGGTCTTTCTTGTACCTGTACCAATCGTTCTTTCACCATCTTCCTCGCAGTTTCTAAATTCCGGGCCAGTGCACAAGGATTCTCTGAAAGGGGCGTTGCGCGGACTCCCATCACCACATCAACCGGCAACCGCGCTTCTCTGTCGTAGTTGAGGAAAAACGGTGTCTTCCCGGTCAATTCCTGAAAACTCGAATTGTACGCGAATGTAATATACGGCAGAATGTCTTCCAAATTTGAGTGTGGGCTATTTATATACATCGATAGTATATCCCCTAGAATATGGTTCAATTTCTCAACCAGGCCATTTGCCTGAGTGTGATAAGGAGTTGTTGTTCTATTGTCCACTTCCATGAGATGCATGACTTCCTTCGTGAACTTGCCGGCAAAACACTTCCCGCAATCGGTTACCACACTCTCTGGTGCCCTATGCCGTAATAGAATCTCTTCGAAAAAGAACTCAGCCGTGTCACGAGCCATCGCCGTCGAGATGGCCATCGTCTCTGCCCACTTAGTAAGATAATCCACTGCCACGATATTTTTCTTGCCCCCCGTCGACACGGGAAAAGTACCCATTACGTCCATCCCCACCTTTTTGAAAGGTCTCTCCACTCGAATGATTACCATGTGTCCCTGAGTTTCTAATGGCGGCGTTTTCCTCGTCTTGAAACTGAGAGCATGACCGCACATAGCTTAGTGCATGCTGTTGTAAGCGTGGCCAGTAGAATCTTTCTTCGATCAACCCAATGTTCTCTTTACTCCTAAATGCGCAGCCCAACGATCGCCATGGTACGCGTCTAAATTGTCCATCCGCTGACCCGGGGGTATGCGTAGACGCAACCTCATTCCCTGGTTACCGTGGGTTCGGCGATGCAGTAGTAATTATTAATCAGTACAAAATTTTTGTAGGCCCGGGCTGTACTTCTTTCCAGCTTTCTGCCTTGCATCTCCCTCGTCCAACGACGCTCTTGCTCCCATGATGTCGTGTATACGGGTAGCAGGTCCTCTTCGTCGCTACTGTCTCCTATGCCGTCCACAGGATACAGAAATAGTTCGTCGGCGTCCTCATGGAGCCGTCCACTTTTATAAACAATTTCGGGCTGATAGTTCTGTATAAGCAATGCCCAACGTGTTAATCTTCCAGCCAAATCCTTTTTCACTGTCAACCAACAAAGGGCGTGTTTTTCCGTCACCACTTTCACCTTTCTACCCCAAATATAGCTGTGGAACTTCTTTACCGCCCATACCAGGGCTAAGCACTTTATCTCCGTAATGGAATAGTTCCGTTCCGCTCGGGATAACAGCCTGCTGGCAAAGGCAATCGGCCGGTCCTCTGTCCTTCTGTACTAACGTCACACTGATCCCGTATTCGCAAGCGTCGGGATGGATTTCGAAGGGTTTTGAGTTATCCTGGTACGCTAACTGCGCAGCTTCCCTTAACGCTCTCTTTAGCGACTCGAAGCTTTCCACGGCCTCCACTCCCTAGGTAAATGTCATTTCCCCCCCCCCACCCGATCGTGCAGTGGTCTGACGATTTTAGCCAATCCGTCGATTAATCTTCTAGATTAAGAACACATTCCTAAAACGCCCTTATGTTCTTCACTTTAATCGCTCTGGTACCCCTGCTGGAGGGTGCGAAAGTCTTGCACTGCCTGAACTTTCTTCAGATCAGGTGATACCTCATTTTTGTCCATAATATCCCAATTGCCCCTAGTTGTGGCTGGGCCAACGTACACTTTTCCACCTTCACTTTTAGATTTGCCGCTCTCAGACGTCCCAGTACCCCACGTAGCCCATGTACGTGTTCGTCCACCGACTGAGAGTATACTACAATATCATCTAGACTAGACACGTTGTCCATCTATGACCACTCAACACCACATCCATCATCCTCTGAAAAGTTCTGGGTTCCGAACACAACCCCCTCGCCGTTACCTTAACTTGTATAACCCATCCGCTGTGAAAAACGTGGTTTTGTACGGTCACTTTTCCTAATGAGCACTTGCCAGAATACTGACTGCAAATCCATAATTGAAAAGTACGCTGCACCCTCCAATCGTGTGAGTTTCTCCTTAATCCTCGGCAGCGGATACACATCACTAATCATCACTGCATTTAAGCCACGGTAGTTTACACAAAATCTCCAAGTCCTGTCCTTCTTCCTTACCAGGACCACAGAAGCTCTCCATCAACTGTTTAAGGGTTCAATAACTCCTGCTTTCTCCATTTCTTTGCATTGAACTTCTATAAAGATCCTTTTTTTCCGTGGCCGAGCATGGGGTGACTGCCGAATTGGTTGGTTCTCCCTGATGTTTATTGTATGTTCTGCCGTCGTACACAGTCCCAGTTGGTCTTCGGGCCACGAAAAGCAGTCGCCATATTCTGCTAACACTTCCCGGATCTTCTCTCTGTCTGTCGGCATTAATTCTTCTCCAAGCCTGTTTTCAAATTCGTGCTCCCGAAGCGCTTTCTTCTCTGTGACTGCCGTCGCGGCGACTATTGGGATGTCTCTCTCGTTGATTTCGGTCACTGGCTCGATTTATTCCTAATACCATCCCCTCCTCGATCCATTGTTCGAGGTCCGATAAGTTAGTTACTGCCATCTGCCTGTTGTCCCCACGCTGCTAACCAAGGCTTTTCCCGTCGACACCCTTTTCTTCATCTGCAATGCTTCGGAGGGTTCCACCAGCGCACATCACACAAACCCTTTCAAATCAAGTAATCTAGTTGCTACCGCTTTAATCGATCGACGTGGGATCCAGCATCCTTGCTGGGTTACTAGTTTCGGTGCCTCTTACTTCGCCTTCTCCATCAGTGCTCCGATGGCGATGTCTCCAATGAAGATTTCGGGAAGTGCCCCAATTTTCATCCGCGTTCCGAGTTTTTCCAAAATGTCCTTTCCTAGGAGTAAGTCGATGTCACCATTCCGCACCAAAGCTTCCCCTCGACGCTCTTGTTCGCGTCTAACACCTACAGCATTGGCGCTCCTTCCCGTTGAATCTGCTTGCCGTCAACTGACACTAGACGATTTGCGCGCCAGGGTGTCACTGTTATCCCTAGTTCTTTCACTAATTTTGGCGAACACACGGACACTACCGCCACTGTATCTATCACAGCGGCCACCTTTTTTCCCCAGCACAACACTTCTAGTACTACCATCCTCTTGATGTCAATTTTCATTACCGGCCATGCTAACACCTCCGAGTCTACGTGCTTTGTCCCTACTAGACCAATTAATTGCTTACCCTCCCCCATTTCTCCGGCAAAGTGCACCTGTCGTTGCCGTTGTTTTGTGACACTCCTCCCTTACCCTGGAACCGCGGGCAGTCACGACGCATGTGTTCTATCCCCTCACAACCGCAGCACACGATATTTCCTTCCGGCGTCAGACCCCTCGAGCCCCCCCCTGATCATTTGTTCTTGTTGGACACTCTTTCCCGATGTGCCCCTCCACATTACATCTGCCGCAGATAGGTTTTCCATCCGAAGTCCATTTGAATGTTAGTCGGTTGTCCGACCTCTGCTGAGGCGACCGATACTGTTGGTTCTCTGCTCTCTCTCCTTGCTGTGCGGCTGTCCTTGATGCGTTCTTTGATGTGACAGCTCCCGTCAGTTCATCCATCAATTTTTCAATCTGGTTCATTCTCTGACTTCCCATAAACGGTGCTTGTTTTCCAACCACCCCCATCGCCCCCCCCCCGAAGGTAGGTGGTGATTGGAACTTGATCTGCACGACCATTGCGTGCCTTGTTCCCGCCTGCTGTTGCGCTGCCACCTGCGGCTGCCCGTTCCTCCTCCCTCTGTATCTGAACCCCCGGATGTAGATGCTGATATTCAAAGATCTTTTTCTAAAATATGTAAATTCCCACTCCGGCTGCTCCTTTCTGTGTTCACCCGATCCTTCTTCATCTTCAGCGCTTTGTTAGCTCCGTTCTCTTTCTCCCCTCACTCTTCCGTTCCACTTATCCCCACCGGTCGACTGCGCGTCCTTGCCCGCCCTAGGGAAGTACTCCCGATTTCCGGTCTTCCTTGACTACCTCGCGCCACGAAACGTCTCCGAGCGTCTCGGATCCGCTCCACACTCCCTCCGTATTCTTCCCCTATCATCTTCCTCCTAAATTCCTCCCACCAACCTGTTCCTGCCGACATTTTTCGGCTAACGGTTCCTTACCCCGATTCTTGCCAAACTTTTCTGCTCACGGTTCCCTACCCCGTTTCTTGTCGAAACTCTTCAGTTCACTGTTCCTTCCCCTGATTCTTGCCAAATTCATCGGCTCACGACTCCTTAATACTTACGTTCACTCAGCCCGTCTACACAGCCTTAACCCTTTCCACCCCCGTTCTTCCCCTGGCGTGTTTTTTTCATTGTGGCTTTCCTCCAACTTTCTCACGGTTGGTGCCGTTACCTCGTACTCCAACAATTTAAGGTTCTGAGACAAGTTGGGTCGACGACTTTCAGAGGTTCCTGACAGCTACCGCCTCCGCAAAACAGAATAAAAAAAAGCACCACCAAAAAAAATGAGTTTCCCGAGGTTCTGCATCTCCACCATGTAACACTACGTTGTATTCAGGGGCAATAAGAGTAAGACTGAGAGCGATACAAGATAATATGGCGACTATATATGAGGGAAACTCTGACGTTATACGTCCGGTTGTACTGAAAACAAGCCAGATCACATAACGTGGTCATTGACCACGTGACAATATATAATAATAAACATAAAGATAACTGGAGAACGGATGGATATTGGTAGCACCACGAATCTAAGGGTAAAATAATTTAAGTGAAAGACGTAAAATCTTTAAATAATAATCTAAAATAATAGTAAAATTTCTGTTTCTATACCGTACGGTATTTTTACTATACGGTAAACGAATTTTTACCTCTTTTTTTTATCAGATAGCTAGCATACTGATAAAATAATTTTGTGTTTCCATATGCTACCTGATTACCCGACCCGATGATGACAATAACGAGTAATGGAAAGACTATTTTGTATTGCAAAAATTTTTCTACTTAGCTGGGGGGTAGGGGAGTCTACCGAGTCTACACTTTTCCAGACATTTAATACCTAGGGCAACAAAAAAAGGTGTCTGGACTGACATTACCCAACCCTTCTTATAATGATTTTGCGCCAAAACCGCCCTACCTCTCCTTAAAAAGGTAAACTATCAATATTTTCTACCCACAGATGGCTTTTTCAAAACAAATTGGTGTTCACCTTTTTGTGCAGGATACTGCATCTTATTCATTTCCT